>NC_064622.1:86214870-86517901 GCF_023898315.1 Schistocerca nitens | reverse complement strand
CACCCATGCACACTGATTAGTACAGTTTGTTTAACGTGAAACGCACACCTTAGGCATTGTTGCATGATTTGTGTGTCATTTGCAGTCGACCACTATTAAATTATGATGCTTACAGCGCCGTCTATTGCTACTTTTTGTAACTATTTATTTTTCATTTGCCATACGTTTTCCCCCTTCTCTGATAATATTCTGCTGCAATTTGACGACATTCTGGCCAGTGGTATTATTTCTACAACAGTTGGAAAGTTTAACTTTAATTATAATCACCCTGTATATGAAATAATATATGACCCATTGGTATAAAGAACATATACAAAAAGAAAAGTTCATAAACGGACGGAGCTTGATCCAGCTAACCACTTGACCGTCTCCAACTCCTATTTCCGACGTACCGGGACATATTCGACGTTAAAATTTCTCCTGCAACTTTCTCGAAATCGCCCCAGTAGTACTCCTTACTACTTGCACATTATGTTGACCTAATGGACTAAGCAGGGATGGCTAGAGGACAAATGTAAGGATGTAGAGGCTTATCTCACTAGGGGTAACATAGATACTGCCTACAGGAAAATTAAAGAGACCTTTGGAGATAAGAGAACCACTTGTATGAACATCAAGAGCTCAGATGGAAACCCAGTTCTAAGCAAAGAAGGGAAAGCAGAAAGGTGGAAGGAGTATATAGAGGGTCTATACAAGGGCGATGTACTTGAGGACAATATTATGGAAATGGAAGAGGATGTAGATGAAGATGAAATGGGAGATACGATACTGCGTGAAGAGTTTGACAAAGCACTGAAAGACCTGAGTCGAAACAAGGCCCCCGGAGTAGACATCATTCCATTGGAACTACTGACGGCCTTGGGAGAGCCAAACTCTACCATCTGGTGAGCAAGATGTATGAAACAGGTGAAATACCCTCAGACTTCAAGAAGAATATAATAATTCCAATCCCAAAGAAAGCAGGTGTTGACAGATGTGAAAATTACCGGACAATCAGTTTAATAAGCCACAGCTGCAAAATACTAACACGAATTCTTTGCAGACGAATGGAAAAACTAGTAGAAGCCGGCCTCGGGGAAGATCAGTTTGGATTCCGTAGAAATACTGGAACACGTGAGGCAATACTGACCCTACGACTTATCTTAGAAGAAAGATTAAGGAAAGGCAAACCTACGTTTCTGGCATTTGTAGACTTAGAGAAAGCTTTTGACAATGTTGACTGGAATACTCTCTTTCAAATTCTGAAGGTGGCAGGGGTAAAATACAGGGAGCGAAAGGCTATTTACAATTTGTACAGAAACCAGATGGCAGTCATAAGAGCCGAGGGGCATGAAAGGGAAGCAGCGGTTGGGAAGGGAGTGAGACAGGGTTGTAGCCTCTCCCCGATGTTATTCAGTCTGTATATTGAGCAAGCAGTAAAGGAAAGAAAAGAAAAATTCGGAGTAGGTATTAAAATCCATGGAGAAGAAGTAAAAACTTTGAGGTTCGCCGATGACATTGTAATTCTGTCAGAGACAGCAAAGGACTTGGAAGAGCAGTTGAACGGAATGGATGGTGTCTTGAAGGGAGGATATAAGATGAACATCAACAAAAGCAATACGAGGATAATGGAATGTAGTCGAATTAAGTCGGGTGATGTTGAGGATATTAGATTAGGAAATGAGACACTTAAAGTAGTAAAGGAGTTTTGCTATTTGGGGAGCAAAATAACTGATGATGGTCGAAGTAGAGAGGATATAAAATGTAGACTGGCAATGCCAAGGAAAGCGTTTCTGAGGAAGAGAAATTTGTTAACATCGAGTATAGATTTAAGTGTCAGGAAGTCATTTCTGAAAGTATTTGTATGGAGTGTAGCCGTGTATGGAAGTGAAACATGGACGGTAAATAGTTTGGACAAGAAGAAAATAGAAGCTTTCGAAATGTGGTGCTACAGAAGAATGCTGAAGATTAGATGGGTAGATCACATAACTAATGAGGAAGTATTGAATAGGATTGGGGAGAAGAGAAGTTTGTGGCACAACTTGACCAGAAGAAGGGATCGGTTGGTAGGACATGTTCTGAGGCATCAAGGGATCACCAATTTAGTACTGGAGGGCATCGTGGAGGGTAAAAATCGTAGAGGGAGACCAAGAGATGAATACACTAAGCAGATTCAGAAGGATGTAGGTTGCAGTAGGTACTGGGAGATGAAGAAGCTTGCACAGGATAAAGTAGCATGGAGAGTTGCATCAAACCAGTCTCAGGACTGAAGACCACAACAACAACAATGGACTACTACAGGTGTACAACGTTTGAAGGAAGTCGCTGAGCTCTCCAGACCGAGACATTCTGCTGTTACTCTCTACTGACAGTACAGCCCGTCCGATCCCTCCTTTTATACCGGCGGGTTCGCCTCTTTAGAGGCGGTCAATCTAGTAGTCAGTTGCGCATTACGTCGGTGTTGACCAGACAGTTTTGATCAGATGGTGTATTTTTTGTTTATTTTATGTATAGTTTAATTTGTTCTTAACACAGATGTTTAAAAAACTGCCTTGGGAATACGTACGGCCTATAAGGTTGCGAGGTTTTGAAAAATACGGTCCGTAGGAAAAAAAACAGGGTGTCGGTCTCTGCTGTAACGCCACACCGAGCGAACCAATTTCACCACGGCAGCAGAGCAAGCAACAAGCTATTCGTGAATCGGGGCAGAAAATTTACACACTGTTCTCGGCGTGTATGTGTGTGTGTCTGCAGCAGTCCTCGCTATGGTTCTCTCTCTCTCTCTCTCTCTCTCTCTCTCTCCCCCCCCCCCCCACCCCATTCCGCACTCCGTGCCGCGGTTGCAAAGCAGCCGTTGTTATGGGAATACGCTGGGATACCAGGAGCATCGCCCTCAGGGAACAGTGGTGTGTGCGATCGGCGGAGTGATGGTCGCTCTGGGGGGGGGGGGGGGGGGGTAGACGCCTCAGCACAGTCTGCCCGCGACGGGCCGACAGGATTCACGGTCGAACGGCGCCCGCCTTGGTCCGCGCTACTGCATACTCGGAGGGCGTGCTTGCCGGGATTGAAATTCGCGAGTCGCCACGTATTGTGCTCAGAATGAGATGCTGGAGTCGTCGCGCTGGCAGAAACTGCAGTGGCATACGCGACGCCGGGCGCAAACCAGCCAGCTGTCTCTCCGTGCGTCTGCTATGCGGAACGAAATCAAGGAGAACGGAAGGCAGTGGCTTTTTGTAATGCAGACATCGTTGGAGCGGGCTGTGTGGTGACTGACGACCGCATGACATGTCACACTGTTTGCGTTCAGGGACAACGAAACAAGATATTTCCCACTTAGCGACGGCATGCGTACCTAATATGCTCCAAAAAGGCGCTAACAAAAACGGTATTTTGCGGTGCTCATACCTCGGGTCAAGCGTTTGGGATTGCCCTTGGATTAGGGTCCGTTTGTTTGCTCAGCAGATGGAACGTCTTAATGTCACTACCCTACAGTAAAGTACAAATATTACACACTTGTTCTTGCTTATACAGATGGAATAAATCAGTTGGTTCTTTTTTGCATTTGATATGGTCTACGGTGGACTTGATGGAGGCACCACTAGTTCATGGGCGGTTTCTTGGAAAGTCACTCAAGAATGGTACACTACTGGCCATAAAAATTGCTGCACCAAGAAGAAATGCAGATGATAAACGGGCATTCATTGGACAAATATATTATACTAGAACTGACATGTGATTACATTTTCACGCAATTTCGGTGCACAGATACTGAGAAATCAGTACCCAGAACTCCCACCTCTGGCCGTAATAACGGCCTTGATACGCCTGGGCACTGAATCAAACAGAGCTTGGATGGCATGTACAGGTACAGCTGCCCATGTAGCTTCAACACGATACCACAGTTCATCAAGAGTAGTGACTGGCGTTTTGTGACGGGCTAGTTGCTCGGCCACCATTGACCAGACGTTTTCAATTGGTGAGAGATCTGGAGAATGTGCTGGCCATGGCAGCAGTCGAACATTTTCTGTATCCAGAAAGGCCCGTACAGGACCTGCAACATGCGGTCGTGCATTATCCTGCTGAAATGTAGTTTCGCAGGGATCGAATGAAGGGTAGAGCCACGGGTCGAACACATCTGAAACGTAACGTCCACTGTTCAAAGTGCCGTCAATGCGAACCGCGATGTCACCAAACACGGATGCGACCATCATGATGCTGTAAGCAGAACCTGGATTCATCCGAAAAAATGAAGTTTTGCCACTCGTGCACCCAGGTTCGTCGTTGAGTACGCCGTCGCAGGCGCTCCTGTCTGTCATACAGTGTCAAGGGTAACCGCAGCCACGGTCTCCGGGGTGATAGTCCATGCTGATGCAAACGTCGTCGAACTGCTCGTGCAGATGGATGTTGTCTTGCAAACGTCCCCATCTGTTGACTCAGGGATCGAGACGTGGCTGCACGATGCGTTACAGCCATGCGGATAAGATGCCTGTCATCTCGACTGCTAGTGATACGAGGCCGTTGGGATCCAACACGGCGTTCCGTATTACCCTCCTGAACCCACCGATTCCATATTCTGCTAACCGTCATTGGATCTCGCCCAACGCGAGCAGCAATGTTGCGATACGATAAACCACAAACGCGATAGGCTACAAACAGACCTTTATCAAAGTCGGAAACGTGATGGTACGTATTTCTCCTCCTTACACGAGGCATCACAACAACGTTTCACCAGGCAACGCCGGTCAAATGCTGTTTGTGTATGAGAAATCGGTTGGAAACTTCCCTCATATCAGCACGTTGTAGGTGTCGCCACCTGCGCCAACCTTGTGTGAACGTTCTGAAAAGCTAATCATTTGGATATCAAAGCATCTTCTTCCTGTCGGTTAAATTTCGCGTCTGTAGCACGTCATCTTCGTGGTGTAGCAATTTTAATGGTCAGTAGTGTAATACTGTAACATCTACCGACGCAATAAGGGTCCTGTTAGTTTCGGATAGCATCACAGAGGGCATTAGTATCAACTAAGATACTATTCTCAACAAAATTTCTCTTCGCTACATTGATTCATTTATGGTAAATTTTTCTTTCGCTTGTTTGTTAAAGGAAGTAAAACGTGAGTGCTTGAAAATGAAAATCAAACGTATTTATACGGCTAGAGAAGGCTCGAAAAGTAATCCGAAAACTGCAAAAAACACTTCGATTGGTAAGCGGAAGCAAGTTAATAGATATCATTCCATCAAAATGAGAGTGTTTCGACATCTACGAAAAAAAGCCAACTGTACGGTGCTGGCATTACTGGCTTGTTCAATTTCAGTCTTAAAGTACACAAGGTGAAACTTAAAACACTTTCTTTTTTTCAAAACAACATTTTTGAAACTGGCGGGAGCTATAACACATGAAATATACATACAGTTACATTGTACCTTTTCGTATGTTGTGAGTCGGTGTTTTTCCTACTGTAGTACATTGTGGCGTTCAGAACTGCCACCGACCACCCTCGCACCCCGAAAGGCCTTTCCTCGATTTCGTGTAGTGTCTTCTGAGTGCAAGTTTTGTACCTAAAAATACTTGATACCATTTTAATGGTACACAATAAAAGTCTGAAGTCAATTTTGTGAATTGTTTGTTACTTTACTGAAAAAAACATCAATATCGGTTCCAAAATTGAGCGTCAGCCTGGTATACCGTCTTGATAGTAACTTCACGCTTTTCGCAGATGATGCGGTTACCTGCAACAGACTACTGTCTGAATAAAGCTGTACTAATATTCAGTTGGGCGTCGGTAAGACTTCGCTGCGTCCGACAGACACAACACACCACACGAAAAGGTTAACTAACAGAGAACCACCAAATATTTATGGCCAGGCACCGTAGATGGCGCACACAACACGGACTATGTTATGCTTCCACCGTACGTCAGGCAAATAGACTGTATGACAAAACAAAAGTGAAGCACCTAAAAGACATGGCCGGGTGTCGGTGTAGCTTCGTACAAGCACGCAACATCAGTGCAAATGTAAATCATTCTCTTTGACAGGTAGAACGGTACCACGAGTGAACTAGCGTTGTTCGTGTTTAGTGCTGTTATCAAGTACTGTTGTCAGTTCTGGCAGGGTATTTAAGGGGCGTGAACGGCGTCTCATGTTGAGTGATCACTGTGAGGAACACGGAGATGCCGCGTACTCGTGTGAGACACCGTTAGCAGCACCTGACAGAGTTTGAAACGGTCTTCATTGTGAGTCTCCGTTTGGCTAGTTACTGCAGTATCCTGATTCGTGGCAATGGACCGATGTGGCGATGTAAGGGAAGGTCAGGGCGTTTACATTTCAGGTCATGGTACCGATGCACCAAGTGTGACCACAGCAAGGGAAGATCGTTGTATTGTATACCGAGCACATCGTAACTCCTTAACATATGCACCTGTCACAAGAGAATAAGTAACGTACTCCCTGCAACATTCTGTGCCAGATACCACACTATTGCTCAGAGACAGCAACGCATTATGTACTCATTTTGCCAGAAAAGTTCCAGGACAGTTTTTTTTTTTCTGAGTTTGAATACTGAGTGGGAACAAATGTTTCTTTTGTGTTACCTGATAAGTGTGCGTTCCTGAAATGACCTTGGTCATGTTTCTCCACAAACTCACTAGCCGGCAGCTTAGCAACACACTTTTTGGAATCTTGGCGCAGTAGTTATGGTGACACAATGGATGCTGATTGTGAACAAAGAGAGAACGTCTGTTCTGCCTTAAGTTCGGGAAAACGCCTCGTGAAACGTGGGCACTGATATCGCGACCATATGCAGGTGAGTCTCTTCCAAGACGTCCTGTTTCGTGAATGCAGAGATTCAATGAGAGACGATCCTAGACCTGAAACTTCCTGGCAGATTAAAACTGTGTGCCCGACCGAGACTCGAACTCGGGACCTTTGCCTTTCGCGGGCAAGTGCTCTACCAACTGAGCTACCGAAGCACGACTCACGCCCGGTACTCACAGCTTTACTTCTGCCAGTACCTTGTCTCCTACCTAGATCACTTGCCCGCGAAAGGCAAAGGTCCCGAGTTCGAGTCTCGGTCGGGCACACAGTTTTAATCTGCCAGGAAGTTTCATATCAGCGCACACTCCGCTGCAGAGTGAAAATCTCATTCTGAACCCAGACCTGTTTGCCCGTCTACATACCGACGCAAACGCGGAGTGTGTGAGGTCGTTTTTGGAAGACAACCGTCTGTACTGGTCCGTGACTGGCAGTACCCAAGATCGACTGACAACGACAAGGGATCGTACTGTACCAACGTCTCCGAAAATGATATAGATATATTCACACTAGATACCAATTAAATAGACTGGGAAGTTTCCTTTAACCCCAATAAAATAGGATTTATTTTCCTTCTAGGTATCTCAATTCACGTTGGTTATCACCAGTGAACGAGTGTCAGCAATATATTATCAGTCCCCATAATACGGAAACAAGTCATAAAAATCATGGTGTGGGGGCCCATCGGGTGTGACTTCAGACCACTGCTGGTACTGACCGAGGAAACAGACGTCCTGAAACGTCCTCACGTGGCGATATTGTGATGACATTTTTGAAGCGACCTGGCACGTGTCTCTACCAACTGTCTGCGTGACGAAGTAGTGCTCTCACAGCTAGCAAGATCCACACACCTTCCCCGATCACATACTTTCTCAGCTCCCGATGTTGATGTTTCATTTCGTTTGCCCCTCCCCTTCCAGGTGTTTCATTTTTTTTGTTAGGCACTGCACCCCCAGGTACACAAACTACGCGACTTCACTCAGTCAGTCCGTGCCACTAGAAAGTTCGACAGTGTCGTATCAGCGCTCACTCCGCTGCAGAGTGAAAATCTAATTCTGGAAACATCCCCCAGGCTGTGGCTAAGCCATGTCTCCGCAATATCCTTTCTTTCAGGAGTGCTAGTTGTACAAGGTTCACAGGAGAGCTTCTGTGAAGTTTGGAAGGTAGGAAACGAGGTACTGGCAGAAGTAAAGCTGTGAGGACGGGGCGAAAGTCGTGCTTGGGTAGCTCAGTTGGTAGAGCACCTGCGCGCGAAAGGCAAAGGTCCCGAGTTCGAGTTCGGTCCGGCACATAGTTTTAATCTGCTAGGAAGTTTCAGTGTCAACGAGGTGTGTCAAGATAACATCAGGTGAAACAGGTCTACTAGCAGTTTGTTATTTGCATTGCTGGAATTTGTAAGTACTATGGATGTCTCAGACGCTAGGCGACAATTATGAATCGCTTATTATTCGCGCGCAGTCTTTGGTCAGAGCAGCTATGTCGCTGGAAGATGTGCCGGTTTTTGTCATCGCTGCTTGGCAGCGAGGAACGCGGCAGTTTTATAGTTAGTGAGACAGATGCCGAGTAAAGGACTCGTGGCAGTGTAGGCATGAAATTAAGTACATCCGTGTTTAAGTAAAAAGATTTGCGATTAGATATTGCGAGACAGAGGAGAAGGTTTTGATTAATGATGTAGAAGGAAATGGGTATGTAGCGGAACTACGGTAATAATTTTGTTTACTGGTAATGCAGTCGTGGGTAGCTAGAATCATTGTCGAATGAGACATCCATATCAGGGACGTTTAGATTTTTTTTTTTTTAAATCAAAGATTAAGTAATTCTCACTGTAAGGTATTTTTCATGTTTATTAATGATTTCTCTAATATTTGTGAGAGTAAGAATTTGATATCAATGTTGCCCTTTGTCAGTGTTAATGAGTGTTGTAACATGAATTTCGTACAAGTAATAATATATCAGATTATTTAAAAACAGTTCGTTAAAGTAATATTTCACTTAAGAGCATTGTCCACATCCTCGATCCAAGTCAGTTTTACTTAAAGCGTCTCTCACTCAACGATGGGTATCAAATAGTTTACTTATTGTCTTCTTTCAGCAACTGTAGTTAGAAATTCGCAACTGACGCACAGAGAGGAGCAAGCACCGCGTTTCGAAGCAATTACATTGCGAGGTAAGGTATTTGCATTTCATGATCAGTTTGCTATGAAAATTATCGACCCATAGGGATAAATTCATGAAAAGCATAATTTGGCAGATCATTAGCGCACAGGGACCACTTCGTTTAAGTATAGAGATTAATAGTAAAGTTCAGGATTTAATCAGTTTCCACATTTTGTTAGAAAGGTTATAAAACAGGGCATAATTCATGTTGTATTCTCGCAGGCAGATGTATTTGGTTTCTCTCAGAGTTGGAAATGCTGAAAGTCGCGCAAAGCTCAACAACAGCAAAGTTACAATCAACCAACCAAGGGAGTCCAAAATCAAATTAAATAAATAAATTAGTAAAAGAACCTATAACAGGATGCACCTACAGTCGTCGAACGGAACAGCCAAATTGGACACTCCAGGTCTAAACCAGTGTTTGCAGATAGATCAGTCCAAGCAACAATCTTCACTCTGAAGACATGTAATCTGTAATTTCTTTAAATAAGTTATTGCAAACTATATACATATGGTGTCCACCATTTTGATTCTGCAGCCACTATGAATCAAGATACAAAAGAATGAAAGGCATTAGCTGCCAGTGGGGATTGATTAATATCAATGGGACAAGTTGAGAATTTGTGCCAGGGTTTCGAATGCCGGTCCAGCATAAATTTTTAACTTGCCCCATTCATATAAATCAGTGCCCACTGGCATCTAATATCTTCAATTCTTTGCTGTCTTGCTTCGTTGTTCCGAACTGTTGCTAATCGGGAAACCTGCTTACTGTTGTCAAGACTTCCTATTCCACTACAAATTCTACACCCTCTCTATCACCAACTTGACGATTCTTGATGCCTCAGGACGTGTTCTGTCAACTAATCCCTCCTTTTAATTGGATTGTGCCATAAATTTCTTATCTTCCTATTTCGACTGAGTACCTCTTCGTAACTTATCCAATTTACTGATCTAACCCTAGGCATTCTTCTGGAACGCCACATTTCAAAAGTTACTGTTTTCTTCTTGTCTGACGACCAACTTCCGTAAAACAGCTTCAGAAATTTAAGTATCTATCCAATGTTAACAAATGTCTATTTTTCAAAAGTGCTTTTCCTGCGGCTGCAAATCGGTATTTTATAGCACCTCTACTTCGGTCATAGTTAGTTATTTTGCTGTCGAAATATCATGACTCAAGTGCTACTTTAAGCGTCATTTTCTAGTCATATTCCCTCAGTATCTCGTGATTTAACTGGACTACATTCTGTTACCTTCGTATTAATTTGGTTAATGTTCATTTTGTAAAATCTTTGCAATTCAATTACAATCGTTAATTTAACAGTCTACATATTGTACTTACTTCACACCCTGTTACTGAAATATTGTGAAACGGACTGTACGATGATACATTAAGCCCTATCCGTGATGAATATAGTGGGCTCCCCAGGGATGGAGGGTCATAGCCCAATAAGGCGACGAACTGTGGGATTCTAGTTTAGAGATTAACCCAGAGTGCTCCGAAACCTAGTAAAGCATAAAATAAGAACGCATCACATCTGGCGATTCCACTTGTTACACTAGAAATAATAGGAACTTTTCTCCAAATAAACAACATATCGAGTGTTGTGAGTTGTCAAAATTTCCAAGCTCATTAGACAATAGTAATGTCGCAGGCCGTATATTGGCACCAAACAGTCAATTTCACAATATTCAAGCCACAGAGGGTGAAATAAATAGAAAATATAAGAGTAGAATATTAAACTGATGTGTACATTAGAGTGGTGTTTTTTTCCTGGAATACGTTATCACTTTCATATAAAATACCGTTGTCAGAAAACAACCAACAGGCTGTAAAGTCAGCAATATCTTTCTTTCCAAATTCAATAACAAATATGTATTTTGTGTGAGGTGTTCGTCAAGTTCGCAGGTATGATGTGCGGTCTCAAGAATGCCCGACATCTATAATTAGGGGAGTGATTGAAAACGATGTTTGTGGTAGCATTTGATATTTAGCAACGACGTACTTCGTGCGGCTTTTAAATACATTCATCATCATTAATAACGGCAGAAGCCGCAGCTGCAGCTGCTACTGTTACATTCTCAATCCCGACAGGAACAAAAGCAGAAATATCAACAAGGTCCCAAGCAGAAGAGCCGGTTTGCTGTGAAAATAGAGAACATTCTTGGTATCCAGTTCAAGTGAGACTACTGAAATTCCATGAACGGTTTTAGCGGTATGCGACGCCACTTATTTCTTCGGAGGCACTACAAACAAGAATATTTTTATGAGAAGCAACTTCCAGATAGACGTGTGCACCTGAAGCTAGTAACAGAGATACGATAATGTTGAAAAAGTTCAAATGTGTGTGAAATCTTATGGGACTTAACTGCTAAGGTCATCAGTCCCTAAGCTCAAACACTACTTAACCTAAATTATCCTAAGGACAAACACACACACCCATGCCCGAGGGAGGACTCGAACCTCCGCCGGGACCAGCCGCACATCCCATGACTGCAGCGCCTGAGACCGCTCGGCTAATCCCGCGCGGCAGATCCGATAATGGATTTGCTTTAGAAATATGTATCACCGTCATCGTTAGGGTCTTGTAGAACTAAACGCGACAAATAAGTAAACTTTGTGAGAAAATGGTTTGCTTGTCACGCATGTGAAGTTGTCCATCGATATGCTCTACGGACCCATTTTTACTAAAGAAAATATCCTTATCTGATTAGCAGCCTCTCTTAATATTCGAGACAATAAAAGGACTTTACATTTTCAGCATTTCTTTAAAAAAAAGGCATCCTTGGAATCAATAATATTTTCGAACAATAAAAATTTTATTCATGGCCATCAATCAACAGCTGTGAAACAATTTTTAAGAATAGAAATAATCAGTCGTCAGCTGCACAATTTTTTTAAATTAACTTCTTTACTAGTTTCGGCAAATTAATTTGTCGTCCTCAGAAGATCTTACAATTAAGCTCACATCGGAAAGCAACAGTAAAGTGAACTCTAGACGATAGAGCCCTTCGTTAAAATTTTACAGTCAAGCAGTTAAAAACTAACGTAAAAAATACGAAGACATGGTGATCAGAATAATAATAATAATAATTATATATATATATATATATATATATATATATATATATATATATATATATATAATCTCTGGCCGATACTTGAACGTGATGGAAGCTAAATGTACGTTTTCCTTATATGTTAAGGGGCTCCGGAACGCCCTATACTTGCAATGTTAAAATAACGCTTATAAATTACATCTTTCCTCACAAAGTATTTGAGGTAGGAAGTTGAACTTTTTACAGATTATTTATTGGAATATGGGCTACATCTTAACACAGGGATTTTACAAAATTTTAGTTCAGTTATTAAAGATGATTTTTTTTTCAATTGTAATGAAAATTCACAACATTTTTTTGCAATTTTTTATTTATATATTCAAAAATATACAGTTTTTTGGAAAAAGGCTGTGTTAAATTATGCAGAAGGTACTGTGTAACATTTACTGAAAGTTTGAAACAAATATGTTTGGAAGATCCTTAGAAAACATGTAATTAGTATGAGAAAATAAAAGTTTTGGGAATGGAGCGACAAAGATTGGATTAACTTTTTAGTGCATTCCAGGTCCATAGGATGGATTATCTTCATCCTCTGCAAACTCCTCCTCCAGCTTCCTCTTGTTCCTCCTCCTGTTTACTCTTGCTTGTATTTCTAGACTCTTTACAGCCCTGTCTGCAGCCCGAAGGCGTTCCTTGTCTAAAGGAAGCATCGCTCGTACCATGTTAGAACCTATCTTCATTCCCATATTTCTAAATACCTTGCACCTTACAATGTTGCCATCATTGAAAGTCGCAACAGCGTCATACACACCAAAGTGAAGTGTTTCTATTCCAACAAATACAGTCTTGGGGATTCTCGACCATATAACACTATTTACACTTTCATTGGGGTTTTGAGTTTTTCCGTGAATACACTTTTTCAACAGTTCAGGTGCTGCTAAGTCTCTGAAAATAGGTTTTATCACCTCCATTATTGCATGAGGCAGACTATGCTTATGAGTGTACACTTCACCAGTTAGCAATCCTTTGTTATATTTACACCAACTGTCTTCTTCTTTGGGACACAAGCTATGTTGGGGATTTTCATCGTCTTTATTGTTTACAGTAATAACACATACCTTTGGCTTTCCAACATTTCTCCTTTTCTTAAAAGCCTTCAGAGGATTTCTAATAACTTTACTTTTACTCATTATTATACTTCAACAAAACAGAGACTCAAGAAACAGAATTAATTACGAATATTTTCGAGATAACGACAGAGTAAATAAACATGAAACAATCGACAATCACACCAGCGATATATATTGAACCATCACAGGTTAGCCACAACACATACTTTATCTCACATCACTAAAATGTACCTGATGAACACGGACGTTAATAATAACACCATTTGACAGCAGTTTAACAGCGCCACAGTGGGTCACGCCCATGTAGAACACATTTCAAAAAAAATTTAAAAATAGTTGTAGTCTTCGGAATTGAATAAATTATATATCTATTAAAAGGTAATTGTCTGCAGATTCAGAAAACGCAAAAAAGTAAAAATTGAACTTTTCATGATTTTGAGCCTTTCAGGAGCCCCTTAACCACTGCCCTGTTTCCTTGCTGCACGTTTTGCACGCTGGAGGAAATTTAGGAAATTTGTTCATTTCGCTCGAAAAACTCCATTTCCAGTGCTGTCGTTTGAAACGTATGCCAAGGACGTAAACCCACGGAATCGCGATAAACAGGATAAAACGATAAAACAAGCGTATTCGGCCAGGCCGTTGTGGCCGAGCGGTTCTAGGCGCTTCAGTCTGGAACCGCGTGACCGCTACGGTCGCTGGTTCGAATCCTGCCTCGGGCATGAATGTGTGTAATGTCCTTAGGTTACTTAGGTTTAAGTAGCTCTTAGTCCTAGGGGACCGATGACCTCAGATGTTAGGTCCCATGGTGCTCAGAGCCAAGTGCATTCCGCGTAACTACGCGAATTCTGCTATCAATTGCAAAAATTCTGCATTGTTTACCTGTTTGCATGTTCGACGAGGATCTATGATTAATTTTACTGTCTGGAATATATAAATATGAAAAACGTCCCCCAAAATTCTCAAATGCAATGAATGCTCTACACTTTTGAGATAAAGTAGATCCTTAAAAAAAAAAGAAATGAAGCTCCTGGGAGCAACAACTTAAGATTTTTAACTCATCTGTCTTATGACTGTTTGATGCAGTTCGCCAGATTTTCTCTCCTTTGCCAATCTCCTCATATCACATTAGATCTTGCACCACACCACGTCAGTTATTTGTTGGATGTACTCCCAACTCTGTCTTCCATTACACTATTTTTCTCTCGACAGCTCCATCAAGTGCCACGTAAACCATTCCGTGCCGTCTTGACACGTGTTCTATTATCCCGTCCCTTATTTATTTCCACATATTCTTTTCCTCGTCAATTCTGCGGAGAACCTCCTCACTTCTTATCTTACCAAGTCCTGTTCAGCATCGTTCTGTAACGCTAGATCTCTGTGCGCTTTGATTCTCTTCTTTCCCGGTTTCAAGAAGACATAACAGGACACATTAGTCAGAGAGAAACAACTTGAGCTTGATTTGATACAAAAACTTCTGTTTCTTCAAATTTCTTTTCCAAGGGGAGATGATAAAACATTCTTATTGCTGAGAATTTTACTGCTTTCTATACCGAAGTTTATACCATCAAATTGAAGACCATGAAATCTGTTTCATCGTTGAATAAATGAATTTTATAGGCCCAATAACTTAAACATATTCATCAATAAAGAAAACAAATACCCAAATATGTCTGCCACCATTTCACGTTTCATGTAACAGGCTTAAGGGTTTATTATCAGTAAATAACATACTACATATTTCGACTGCTGCTGTTATCGGATACAGAACACAATACCGAAATGGCAAAGTTTCGTATCGAAGAACAGATATCCATACCTAACTCTGTTCCCCACAAGAAATTGTACTGTATGTACCTGAGAATACGTATTTTAATAGAAAAGTTTCCACAGGTGGAATGGAGGACGGCGATGTCAGCTCGAACTTCTATACGTTTTGCATCGTGATCGTTATGTGAAGCGCGTGTTACAGGAATTAATATACACGGCGGGAAAATTAAAACTGGCTTGGAAGATATTACATATAGGCCCTACCATAGGGTAGGCAACCCATCTTAACATCACCTGCCACGAGTTCAGATGATGTAAGTAGTCTTGCCTGTCTTAAGGTGCATGAAATACTGAGTAATGCATAATTACTTTCTTGCATCATTTCCCACTTTTACACCTAAATCTATGCTCGGTGAGCAACCTTAAGGTATGCCGTGGAGGACAATGACATCACTATGATTTTCGTTTTCCCTGTTGGATGTGCGAACCGTATGTGGGAAGACTAACACTTAATAACTAGTGGAAAAGGAACAATACAGCCGTATTTTCAAAATATTTATTATTCAGACTACTAGTTTCAACACTATGTTTGCGTCATCTTCAGGTCCTACCCCAAGTACTTCAAGTCACTGGCTCATGTATCATAGGAACCATACAATAAATAGGCGCCGTGGACCGATGTCCATCAGGAATGTATATTCTGAACGTGTAGTCACCACTGTGTCCAAATGGACATCAGCATCGACATGTGGTCACGGTGACACTGAACGTTCGGAATATACCCTCCTGATGAACAGCGGCACTTAGTTATTTTATAGGTCCTGTGATACATTAGCCAATGAGTATTTGCTTGGTTGATAGTAGGTCCTCAAGAAGACGAAAATGGAGCGTTGAAACTAGTCGTCTGAATAACAAATACTTCTAAAATATGGATGTGGTGTTCCATTTCCACTACTTATATCGTCAGCCACTGACCCACGTCCACAGGAAGGACGGACTAAGTTTAACCGTTAAAATGTCTTTGATTAAGGTCCCAGACCGACTAAGAGTACTCAGGAACTGGTAGATACAAGGCTTTGTTCCTGTAGAGCGCACTTCCTTAGAAATCTTCCGAGACAAGAATTTCGCCTCTACTGTTCAGTTTCTACATTGAAGAAGCAGTGACGGAAATGCAAGTAAGGTTTAAAAGTAGAGTTAAAGTTCAGGTTTAACGATATAAGTGATAAGACTGGCTGATGACATTCGTGTCCTCAGTGAAGGTGAAGAACAGTTGAATGGAACGAACGGTCTAATGAATACAGAATATTGATTGGAAGTAAACCGAAAAAAAAGACGAAAGTAGTTAGAACTAACAGAACCGAGAATACCGACAAACGTATCTCAGAATTGATGATCACGACGTAGACGAAGTTAAAGAATTCCGCCAACCCTGGATGCAAAATAACCCATGGAGAACCAAGCGAGAAGGGCATAAAACTCAGACTAGCACAAGCAAAGATGGCATTCCCGGCTAAGAGAAGTATCCTGGTATCAAATGTAGGCCTTAAGTTGAGAAAAATTTATGAGAATGTACGTCTGGAGCACAGCATTGTATGGTAGTGGAGCATGGACAGTGGAAAACCGGAGCAGAAGAGAATGGAAGCATTTGAGACTTGGCACTACAACGAATGTTTAAAAGCAGGCTGAGGAGGTTCTCCACAGAATCGGCAAAAAAAGGATATATGGCTTGGGTTGTTTGAGAAGGAGACCAGACAGCGAGGTCATCGGTCTCATCGGATTAGGGAAGGACGGGGAAGGAAGTCGGCCGTGCCCTTTCAAAGGAACCATCCCGGCATTTGCCTGGAGCGATTTAGGGAAATCACGGAAAACCTAAATCCGGATGGCCGGACGCGGGATTGAACCGTCGTCCTCCCGAATGCGAGTCCAGGAATATATAGAAAACTCTGACGAGAACAAGGGATGATAGGACGTCAGGGAGTAAGTTTCATGGCAATAGACGGAACAGTAGAGGATAGAAACTGTAGAGAAAGAGAGAGCTGGAATACTTGAAACGCCCAATAAATAATTGGGGATGCAGGTAGCAAGTACTACTCCGACATGAGATTTGCACAGGAGAAAATTTCGTGGTGAGGCACGTCAAACCAGTGGGAAAAAAACAGTCTTGCGTATTCCTTTCCACGGTGAGCTTTATGCGGTTTCGAGAAATGTTCTCTTGTACTCAAACAAAGTGCCCACTTTAGTTCTGTACACCGTTGCCTGACATACAGTACCCCCTCATTGGAAATTAACTCTGCTTCGAGAGTTCTGTCTCCTGTATGATATCATTTTAGCATGCGAAACATGTCACTAGGAATACAGAAACACAGCCGTGTTGTGTTCCAGAAAATTCACCTGAAGAGGTTTAGAAACACCACTGCATCTAAATCAGAATTGCAATAATAGGCCGGCACTTGTGGCCGAGCGCCGGCCGGGGTGGCCGAGCGGCTCTAGGCGCTACAGTCTGGAACCGCGTGACCGCTACGGTCGCAGGTTCGAATCCTGCCTCGGGCATGGATGTGTGTGATGTCCTTAGGTTGGTTAGATTTAAGTAGTTCTAAGTTCTAGGGGACTGATGACCTCTGAAGTTAAGTCCCATAGTGCTCACAGCCATTTGAACCTTTTTTTTTTTTTTTTAGGCGCTTCAATCCGGAACCGCGCTTGCTGTTACGGTCTTAGGTTAGCTAGGTTTAAGTAGTTCTAAGTCCAGGGAACTGATGACCTCAGATTTTAAGTGCCATAGTCCTTAGAGCCTTTTGAACCATTTGCAATACTAGGATTAGAAGACACCTCTCCTGGAAGCACCCTCATCATAAGCACTGACAAGTGTCTACATCTACATCTATACTCCGCGAGCCACCTTACGGTGTGTGGCGGAGGGTACTTATTGTACCACTATCTGATCCCCCCTTCCCTGTTCCATTCACGAATTGTGCGTGGGAAGAACGACTGCTTGTAAGTCTCCGTATTTGCTCTAATTTCTCGGATCTTTTCGTTGTGATCATTACGCGAGATATATGTGGGCGGTAGTAATATGTTGCCCATCTCTTCCCGGAATGTGCTCTCTCGTAATTTCGATAATAAACCTCTCCGTATTGCGTAACGCCTTTCTTGAAGTGTCCGCCACTGGAGCTTGTTCAGCATCTCCGTAACGCTCTCGCGCTGACTAAATGTCCCCATGACGAATCGCGCTGCTTTTCGCTGGATCATGTCTATCTCTTCTATTAATCCAACCTGGTAAGGGTCCCATACTGATGAGCAATACTCAAGAATCGGACGAACAAGCGTTTTGTAAGCTACTTCTTTCGTCGATGAGTCACATTTTCTTAGAATTCTTCCTATGAATCTCAACCTGGCGCCTGCTTTTCCCACTATTTGTTTTATGTGATCATTCCACTTCAGATCGCTCCGGATAGTAACTCCTAAGTATTTTACGGTCGTTACCGCTTCCAATGATTTACCACCTATGGCATAATCGTACTGGAATGGATTTCTGCCCCTATGTATGCGCATTATATTACATTTATCTACGTTTAGGGAAAGCTGCCAACTGTCGCACCATTCATTAATCCTCTGCAGGTCTTCCTGGAGTACGTACGAGTCTTCTGATGTTGCTACTTTCTTGTAGACAACCGTGTCATCTGCAAATAGCCTCACGGAGCTACCGATGTTGTCAACTAAGTCATTTATGTATATTGTAAACAATAAAGGTCCTATCACGCTTCCTTGCGGTACTCCCGAAATTACCTCTACATCTGCAGATTTTGAACCGTTAAGAATGACATGTTGTGTTCTTTCTTCTAGGAAATCCTGAATCCAATCACAAACCTGGTCCGATATTCCGTAAGCACGTATTTTTTTCACTAAACGTAAGTGCGGAACCGTATCAAATGCCTTCCTGAAGTCCAGGAATACGGCATCAATCTGCTCGCCAGTGTCTACGGCACTGTGAATTTCTTGGACAAATAGGGCGAGCTGGGTTTCACATGATCTCTGTTTGCGGAATCCATGTTGGTTATGATGAAGGAGATTTGTATTATCTAAGAACGTCATAATACGAGAACACAAAACATGTTCCATTATTCTACAACAGATTGACGTAAGTGAAATAGGCCTATAATTATTCGCATCTGATTTATGACCCTTCTTGAAAATGGGAACGACCTGTGCTTTCTTCCAGTCGCTAGGTACTTTACGTTCTTCCAGAGATCTACGATAAATTGCTGATAGAAAGGGGGCAAGTTCTTTAGCATAATCACTGTAGAATCTTAAGGGTATCTCGTCTGGTCCGGATGCTTTTCCGCTACTAAGTGATAGCAGTTGTTTTTCAATTCCGATATCGTTTATTTCAATATTTTCCATTTTGGCGTCCGTGCGACGGCTGAAGTCAGGGACCGTGTTACGATTTTCCGCAGTGAAACAGTTTCGGAACACTGAATTCAGTATTTCAGCCTTTCTTCGGTCGTCCTCTGTTTCGGTGCCATCGTGGTCAACGAGTGACTGAATAGGGGATTTAGATCCGCTTACCGATTTTACATATGACCAAAACTTTTTAGGGTTCTTGTTTAGATTGTTTGCCAATGTTTTATGTTCGAATTCGTTGAATGCTTCTCTCATTGCTCTCTTTACGCTCTTTTTCGCTTCGTTCAGCTTTTCCTTATCAGCTATGATTCGACTACTCTTAAACCTATGGTGAAGCTTTCTTTGTTTCCGTAGTACCTTTCGTACATGATTGTTATACCACGGTGGATCTTTCCCCTCGCTTTGGACCTTAGTCGGTACGAACTTATCTAAGGCGTACTGGACGATGTTTCTGAATTTTTTCCATTTTTGTTCCACATCCTCTTCCTCAGAAATGAACGTTTGATGGTGGTCACTCAGATATTCTGCGATTTGTGCCCTATCACTCTTGTTAAGCAAATAGATTTTCCTTCCTTTCTTGGCATTTCTTATTACACTTGTAGTCATTGATGCAACCACTGACTTATGATCACTGATACCCTCTTCTACATTCACGGAGTCGAAAAGTTCCGGTCTATTTGTTGCTATGAGGTCTAAAACGTTAGCTTCACGAGTTGGTTCTCTAACTATCTGCTCGAAGTAATTCTCGGACAAGGCAGTCAGGATAATGTCACAAGAGTCTCTGTCCCTGGCTCCAGTTCTGATTGTGTGACTATCCCATTCTATACCTGGTAGATTGAAGTCTCCCCCTATTACAATAGTATGATCACGAAACTTCTTCACGACGTTCTGCAGGTTCTCTCTGAGGCGCTCAACTACTACGGTTGCTGATGCAGGTGGCCTATAGAAGCATCCGACTATCATATCTGACCCACCTTTGATACTTAACTTAACCCAGATTATTTCACATTCGCATTCGCTAATAACTTCACTGGATATTATTGAATTCTTTACTGCTATAAATACTCCTCCACCATTGGCGTTTATCCTATCCTTGCGGTATATATTCCATTCTGTGTCTAGGATTTCGTTACTGTTCACTTCCGGTTTTAACCAACTTTCCGTTCCTAATACTATATGCGCACTATTTCCTTCAATAAGAGATACTAATTCAGGAACCTTGCCCTGGATACTCCTGCAGTTTACCAATATTACGTTAACTTTTCTTGTCTTTCTCGGCAATCCTAACTGAGCACGCGGACGCACAAAGCTGCAAAGCAATACTAAGGACAGATCATTAGATCGAGACGTTAATTAATTGTTCGCCTTGAGAGAATCACGACTGTAGAAGGTAATCACAGAAAAGGAGACTATCTGACAAAGTGGAAAAGAAGGAGAGATCCTGGGAAAGGCGTCGGGTTGTTGGCGTGGGGCTTTTCCGGCCGCTGTTCTGTTTCTGTCAGAGGCCAAAGGTCGGACCGCGCGTGACAAGAGCCTCACGCGACAACAGCAAAGCACAGTGGCGCCAAAGCACGTCACGCCACGTCAACAGGACACGCGATGGCGAGTTCCCACTGGACAGGCGGTTAGCAGTGCACGACTTAGCGCTTCAGAACACCCCTTGCTGCTGCTGCTGCTGTGTGTGTGTGTGTGTGTGTGTGTGTGTGTGTGTGTGTGTGTGTGTGTGTTTGCCGAGCATGCGTGAACACACAGACGACCGCAAGTTTGGAAGGGAAGGGGTCACTTGCCCTTCTTGAAATGTGTCATAGGCTCTTTTCTTTATTAATTTCAAAATTCTCAGGTATTTCTAGAAACGACCGTCTCTGAGTCTACTTATCCGTGGCTTTAGTATGTACTATGTTGCCTGTGAGAACGTTCACGGGAAATTATACCGTTTTTTCATCGTGTTGACGGTATCGGCGTGGTATTGCAATCTTGTGGGACTGAATATGTGCACAACATGGTCGGAATACAGTACCTGATCTTTTCTCTGTCGCTTCCTTGTACAGCCCTTAATGAGCTAGGGGAAGGGACAGCGTCAACACCCAGCACAATACAAAGATGGTTGCAGTATAACTGCCCGACAGCTGTCCCTATCTTCCACATTCTTTTTCTGGGCATGTCTTAATCTCAACAGTAAGTTTACATCTTATCGTCAGCGATTTTAACAGAGTTTGAACAGCACGGTTATGCTACGCTGCAGGCGGCACCAGCAAAATTTTCAGGTTATAGTGGACAAGCAGTAGTGTGGAAGTGGTTCGATGAACTCTCTGCTAGGCACCGAAGTGTGAATTGCGGAGTTATCATGAAGATGTAGAAGTACGGTTCATTGTAGAAGTACAGTTCATTGTCTTACGTATATATCACACGAACCTTATGACCACACTCATCATCATAAAAAGAGCTGCAACCAGAATAACAAGGCGCATTGCGATTATTATTGGCGGACTGGTAGATAGTATGAAACATACGAAAGGATAGCCGGCCAAAGTACAGAAAAAGTACATACAAACGCGCACACCGTGGCCGAAAAGGAGTTTGGTTCTTCATCAATCTTACGATTCTTAAAGTATATCAGGTGCAACTCAGAGTGACATCCACTATATAGAGTTCTACAGTGCTGTTGTCATGTTTACACAGCATGCAAACCAGGGAGACAATGGCCACTTTGGTGGAGTTGTAGGCTCTTAAGAGTCAATTCTAGCTACCAGTTTGATGGTTGTCTTCGAAGGTTTCCTACATCCATGTTTATATTAAGAATGCCAGAAAGGATCTACCCCCAAAAATTATTGGCTGCATAACTATCACACGTTTAAAATGTAATAAGCTCTGTAAACTTTCTGTCAAATTTATTTCTTGCGTCACAACTTAACGAATGAGTAGTATCAAAAATGGAACTTTTACAAACTTATCCCCTCTTGGATAAATTTCCGCGGACACATACACTGATCAGCCAGAGCATTATGACCATCTGTCTAGTAGCCGGTATACTGCGGCGACGCATCATGGCATGGAAGTAATGACGCCTTGGTTGGTCACCGGAGGGAGATGGCACCACATTTGCACACACAAGTCACCTAATTCTCGTAAATCACGGGGGAGATGAGCTCTGAGGCCCCGTTCAGTCTCATCCCAGATGTGTTCGATCGAGTTCTGATCTGACGAGCTGGGGGAAGGGCACAACATCAGCTGGAACTTGCCACTGTGTTCCTCGAACCAGTCCTTCACACTCCTGGCCACGTCGCATGGCGCATTACGATGTTGAAAAATGCCACTTCTGTCGGGAAACATGACCGTCATAAAGGAGTATACGTGGTCTGGAACTTGTGTACGATACTCCTTGGCCGTCATACTGCCTTGGACGAGCGTTCTGCCACTGCGCCGACGCCCAGTGGCGATGGTCACGTCCCCATTTCAGTCGTAGTTGCCGATGTCGTGAAGTTAACATTGGCACTTGAATGAGTCGTCGGCTGCGGAGGTCCATCGTTAGCAGTGTTCGGTGCACTGTGTGTTCAGACAAATTTGTACTCCGCCCGGTATTTAAGTCTGATGTTAGTTCCGCCACTGTTCGCCGCCTCTTCCGTTTTACTAATCTACCCAGCCTGCGGCATCAGACATCTGTAATGAGGAGTGGCCACCCAACCCCACGAAGTCTGAACATGGTTCCACCTTGATTTCGCTACGTCTTGAAGACATTCACCACAGCACTCCTCGAACACCCGGCAAGGCATGCAGTTTCGGAAATGCTCCTGACGAGCCTCCAGGCCGTCACAATCTGCCCTCGGTCAAACTCAGGTAGATCACGTTCCTTCCCTGTTCGACACACGAAGAACACGCTCACTAATGCTGGATGCACCGTGCGTGTCTGACAACCAGGCGTTCCTCGCCAGGTGATGCTGCTGTCCCCTGAATGGGTAGGCCAGTGGTCATGAAGCTCTGTCTTATCAGTGTGTGTGTGTGTGTGAGAGAGAGAGATTCCATATCTACTATACCTCGGAAGCTACTTTACGGTGTGCAGCTGAGGATACTTCTAGTAGCACTACCTCTACACCTTTTCCCTGTTCCATTCGTGAATGGAGCGTGGGAGAAATGATTGCTGGTAAACTACCGTAAGAGGCCTACTTAATATCCATGTTGTATGATATGTATCGCTTTCATTGTATCCTATTTGCTAAAAATGAAGTAGGGTGATTGGCAAGGGGCAGGGATCCGCTGTTTGACTCCACGGCACAAAGTAGGATGTCGACATCAGTGCATATCACCCACGTCTTCACACGTCATCACTGTGTATGACATTGAATACTTTATGATCTTAATTATATTAAATGTTTCCCTCTGTTCTGTTAAACTCCAAATTAAAGCGTATGATCCGAATACGACCCACATCAGGTCGAAGCCGGTCACTACTTATGAATAAATGTCTTTTATGTGGTTAAAACTTTCCTACAAAATATTTTATTACTAGCTCATTGTGAACGCTGCTGTTCCCAATATGTTCCTAAGATTAGATACACATAATATTTCAGTTAGATTCCAATTGCACTCAGGACAGCACTGACGGTATCTAAATTTTCTCATAATTTTCAGATTTATTTGACACCACACACATTAAATGCAATTACTACTGTAGACGTCTGTGAATGAATCTAAAATACGCAACGGGCAAATAAAAAAAAATGGGAGAGGAATCTACGTCTGCAAGTTATCTGTACTTTTGCAGATGACATCTCCGTATGCATCTATGCGTCACTTTATGAATCAACAACAGTTGGGGTTTGGAAGAGCCAGTTATCGACCTTCTACGTGGAATCGTCCGACTGCGCAGGAAGTACGGTAAAAAACTAGAATTATATGAATTTCCTTACTGACTATTTGTTTCTGGACGGCATTAAGCTTGTGAATTGTGGCTGTTTCCTGCTTCTGGAAAAGCACTAGTCAGCTTTTTCGTTCCATTCCTTCAGCAGTGACGTCGCGTTGTCCCAAGCGTTGGTCTGTCGTCTGTTTATTCTGCTGTGCCGGAAGGCCGCTTCAGGAAGTCGTTCATTGAGGATTCCAACGTAACACTACTGGTGTAAGGGAAGCCGCCAATCCGAAACAGATATTAAATATTCAGACAAATCCCCCCTTTCATAAAGCCAGATGAAATTCAAAAGGACTTAGCACACTCTGAGCCTCCTGTGAAACGAATTCCCTCCCCCGAAATGCGGAGAGCAAAAAAGGAAGAGAGAAAGCCAGATAGAGAAAGCGGTGGGGAGGGGGGGGGGGGGGGCATGGCGGAAGATATGAAAGAGGATTTAAAATTCGCATAACGAGGCTGCGAACAAGATTATGGGATTTTTTACCCCCGCGGGGCGCAACACACAAAGTGAAACAGAATAATTACAATGGCCGTTGTTTATGGAGGCTACAGTGCTCTCTCATTACGGGCTTTGCGTGACAGAAAAGGACAAAAGGAGCCGGGAGCGCGCCTGTGAGGATGCGTTGCCGGGAGGGGATGTTAAGGGGGGTGGAGGGGGGTGTAGCTCCACGCGTCCGAATGGAGCAGCCACGGCCGGACTTAGTAGCTGACGAACAGCGGCAGTGGCTCGTTCCAAATGTCGCAACAGCCGCGGGAGAAAAGCTTGCGATTGCAGGCGACAGCTGACACACGGAAACAAACATATGAAAGCTTTACTCCATCCCGTGACCAAAATGTATCGTCTGTGTACTGAAAAACCTGCTCCTCCCCTCCCTCACTCGACTCTCTCCCTCTCATCACTGCCCTCCAGCCACTTTCCATCCTCCCTTTCATCGCAGTCAGATAACACATACGTGCCATTACGATATTTTTTTGTGCATTTTAAAACTGCGTTGTTGTGTCAGATGCAAATTTAGTGTAATGTCCCGAAATCAGATTAACAGTTCAGTGAGCACTGAAACTGCGCAGCCGATTGTATAAAATCAGCTGATAATTTTATTCATTATTTTGTGACGCCTTTGCTGAATAATGCACAGGGTGACAATTACTGAACTATGTGAAATAAAGTCGTCATAACTTCTAACGGTTTGCGGTAGGACGATCAAATTGCACGGTTGGCCACGGGGCCTGATGGGGATAGGTATGTGAATATGGTTCGGTTTAGCGAAGCAGGCCATTTTCATTCGGATGGGTTCTCCAATAAGCAATTTCGCGCATTTGGAATACTTAGAATCCGCATTCCGCCATCGAGAAATCTCTTCACCCTCAACGGATGACTGTGTGGTGCGCCATGTCCAGTCACGGAATAAGTGACGCAGACCACTTTCCTTTGGATGGGTTCTTCAATAAGCAAATTCGCGCATTTGGGGACTAGAATCCGCATTTCGCGATGGAGAAGTCTCTTCACCCTCACCTGTGTGGTGTGCGATGTCCAGTCACGGAATAATCGGTGCGATATTCCTTGATGGCACCGTCACTACCGAAAGGTACATGAAGGTTTTGGAAGATTTCATCCCCATTATCCAAAGTGACCCTGATTTCGACAAGATGTGCTCGAATGTTTGATGTCCTGGAAGAGCGACTCTTTCGTGCAGCTATATTAAAGCTGAGCTGAAAACAGCCATTCAGGAAGTCATTGACAGCATCGATCTTCCCACACTTAAGCGGGCCACGGAGAATTTTGCTGTTCGTCTGCGTCACATCATCGCCAATGCTGGCAGGCATATCTGACATGTCACAACCTAAATACGAATACCTGTGTTACCGTTTATACGTCGAGTAAAGTGTGTGCACGCCGTAGTTTGTAACTAATTTACTTTTCCTTTTCATATAGCTCAGTAATTGGCAACTTGTAAATGCCTGTTAATAAAAACTACCACAGATGTATTTAATGTGTGCTTATTACGTCACAAGCTGTTACGTTCTAAATGAATATCTTCGGGTGACATCTAAACGTCCGCCAACAGTTTCCTCTGTGAGAGGTAGTCCGTGAATTTTAGATTTCATCTCAATATGTCCATTTGGAAAGTAACGAGTTGTGACTAATAAACACACCTCAAACACAACTCTGGCAATTCTTACCAACATTTTCACCAACTTAAATCGAAGAATCACCCTCCTCCCGACACGATATTATCTTAAAAATTTGTATTTGTGGGAATCCACAGCCTCCACATGTTTAATAAACGTAAAAATGGTCCCTAGTAGACTGCAACGCGATTTTTATTTAATCGTACGATTAGCTAATATCGACTACACGTCAATGTCAAGCGCATTTGCAACCTCTGTACTTCATGCCACTTTCAAATTACTCTTATTTACAAGAAAAAAGTTGCCATATTCCGTCATTTTACGAAATGATCCACACTACAGTGGTACATATTAAGTTCGTATTCTGATCTTTGCTCTCACGTACAATCACCTATTATCTCAATGATAATATATTATGAACAAACAGTTGACATCATAATAATACACAAACGTATCACCTTTCAAGGCACAGGTAACCAGCAAAACAAAATGGGCGGATGAACATGGAAGTTAGCAGGCTCGTTGGCGACGTTTCTCACTCTGAGATTTATTCCACCTCACTGCGATCGTGACTAAACCAAATGCCACAATATGATTTAAAATAATTTTCATTCTTGTTGCTATGTCACGGTGTCGTGGGTAGTCACTTGAGAAAAGGGGCGCCAAACAAATTACATTAGTTATTGCCTGCACAGGCCTAACGGCCACCTAATGTTTGCTAAGTGTCGCGAGAACCACCGACCACGATGGTTTTATTTCACGACGACATACTGTCCACGAAGATAGCCCTGTTCTTCCACTCTCGACATACTCTTTATAATATCCTACGAAAGAAAAAATAAACAAAATAATTCTGGAAACGGAAAACCATGATAACTAAAATGTAACTGAGAGACGTACTGTCCTCTACTAAAGCACATGTTACATCTGCAAGAGATTGCTGTTGCAGTAGTACTTGCCACCTATTATTGAATCCAACAGTACGCGAATGACAGAGTTATCTGGCTAACGTCTTCCTTTCCGCGCCATATGATGACACATCTGGCAAACATGTTCATATTGCTCTTCACTATGAATCAGGCCCTACTACTTCGTTAAATTTGATATACATTAGCCACTTCTAGAACAAAACGTGCATACGGAAAGCACGTAGAATTTGGATACCGGTTTCAATTGCAAGCAGAGGTCATGACGTTGGGACAACAGAGTTACTTCCAACTTTGTGCACCTTTAGTTGGCCATTAAAACAACATACTGTACAGGTAGTAAGGTGCACTACTCTGGAAATTCCGAGAAAACATCTACTATGTCACTGATAGACCTGTGCGCAGATAGTGGTTAATACTGGTTACTAGAGGGAATGGTGGTCGAGTGGTTCGCGTTCGAGCTGCCTGATACGGAAATGTATGAGGCGACAGTTCCAGTCCAGCTCGAACTTATAAATCAAAATGTTCAAATGTGTGTGAAATCTTATGGGACTTAAGTGCTAAGGTCATCAGTCCCAAAGCTTACACACTACTTAACCTAAATTATCCTAAGGACAACCAAACACACCCATGCCCGAGCGAGGACTCGAACCCCCGTCGGGACCAGCCGCACAGTCCATGACTGGAGCGCCTTTGACCGCTCGGCTAATCCCGCGCGGCACTTATTAATCTATACTTTTTGTCATCACTGGTCATATTGTTTAATTTATGACACATTTCAAAGGTAACTATTCCAATGTCATGGCCTCCACTTGTCAGCGAAATCGGATACAGTTAATTTTGCACTGTCATGCGGGTCTTTTAATAATGAAACTACAATTGCACTCTGTCACCTACAAATTAAAAACATGAAACAATGAACTGGGATTCTGTTATATACACTCCTGGCAAAGGAAAAAAGAACACATTGACACCGGTGTGTCAGACCCACCATACTTGCTCCGGACACTGCGAGAGGGCTGTACAAGCAATGATCACGCGCACGGCACAGCGGACACACCAGGAACCGCGGTGTTGGCCGTCGAATGGCGCTAGCTGCGCAGCATTTGTGCACCGCCGCCGTCAGTGTCAACCAGTTTGCCGTGGCATACGGAGCTCCATCGCAGTCTTTAACACTGGTAGCATGCCGCGAGAGCGTGGACGTGAACCGTATGTGCAGTTGACGGACTTTGAGCGAGGGCGTATAGTGGGCATGCGGGAGGCCGGGTGGACGTACCGCCGAATTGCTCAACACGTGGGGCGTGAGGTCTCCACAGTACATCGATGTTGTCGCCAGTGGTCGGCGGAAGGTGCACGTGCCCGTCGACCTGGGACCGGACCGCAGCGACGCACGGATGCACGCCAAGACCGTAGGATCCTACGCAGTGCCGTAGGGGACCGCACCGCCACTTCCCAGCAAATTAGGGACACTGTTGCTCCTGGGGTATCGGCGAGGACCATTCGCAACCGTCTCCATGAAGCTGGGCTACGGTCCCGCACACCGTTAGGCCGTCTTCCGCTCACGCCCCAACATCGTGCAGCCCGCCTCCAGTGGTGTCGCGACAGGCGTGAATGGAGGGACGAATGGAGACGTGTCGTCTTCAGCGATGAGAGTCGCTTCTGCCTTGGTGCCAATGATGGTCGTATGCGTGTTTGGCGCCGTGCAGGTGAGCGCCACAATCAGGACTGCATACGACCGAGGCACACAGGGCCAACACCCGGCATCATGGTGTGGGGAGCGATCTCCTACACTGGCCGTACACCACTGGTGATCGTCGAGGGGACACTGAATAGTGCACGGTACATCCAAACCGTCATATAACCCATCGTTCTACCATTCCTAGACCGGCAAGGGAACTTGCTGTTCCAACAGGACAATGCACGTCCGCATGTATCCCGTGCCACCCAACGTGCTCTAGAAGGTGTAAGTCAACTACCCTGGCCAGCAAGATCTCCGGATCTGTCCCCCATTGAGCATATTTGGGACTGGATGAAGCGTCGTCTCACTCGGTCTGCACGTCCAGCACGAACGCTGGTCCAACTGAGGCGCCAGGTGGAAATGGCATGGCAAGCCGTTCCACAGGACTACATCCAGCATCTCTACGATCGTCTCCATGGGAGAATAGCAGCCTGCATTGCTGCGAAAGGTGGATATACACTGTACTAGTGCCGACAATGTGCATGCTCTGTTGCCTGTGTCTATGTGCCTGTGGTTCTGTCAGTGTGATCATGTGATGTATCTGACCCCAGGAATGTGTCAATAAAGTTTCCCCTTCCTGGGACAATGAATTCACGGTGTTCTTATTTCAATTTCCAGGAGTGTATCTCTGCCAGTCTGCCATCTTACGTGCTACACTTTTGAAGACATATCGGAACTTCGCACCAGCGCCGTGCCATGCGGGAAATCACTTAGACTTGACGATGAGCCTGTTTCTTGACTGCGGTACGCAGATCTATCGTTGTTCTAAATTTTTTCACAGTTTAATGAAACTTTGTACCACACTTTCTTGCGAAAGCGTTGACTGGTGTGTATTAATAACGGAATAATCTGTCGCTACTCAACTGCTCTTCCATTCTTTCTTAATGACCGCATAAACTGAACATTTTAGCGGAGCGGTCAGATACGGGTCTGACGTTGTGACGGCCGAAAAGCGACTCTCTGGATAGTGCCGCCAACCCCTAAGCTGATACTCCCTCGAGCGTACCTATACCTCCGTGCCGATGAGTAATCAGGCAGTCGATCAGTTTAGAAACTAAATGGAAATGCTGTGTGGCTAGGGCCTCGCGTCAGGTACACCGTTCGCATGGTACAATTCTTTCGAGTTGACGCCACTTCGGCTACTTGCGTGTCGATAGGGATGAAATGATGATGATGATAAGGACAACACAAAGCCCAGTCCCTGAGCGGAGACATTCTCCGACGCAGCCGGGAATCGAACCCGGGCCATGACATTCAGTCGCGCTGCCACTCCGTTTCCAGGGGCGGACAGAAACTAAATGAAAGAATATGAAATGTAAGAGCGGAAATCGTTTTCTCGAGCAATCTCCTCAATTATCTTCTTCTGATAGTTATTAAATTATATTTTTCTTAGTCTGAGAGACTAAGATTTATTGGGACTATTTTGTCTCGATGACGATCACTCGCAATATTGCACGTCAAAGTTATACGGGGGTTGCCCGCAGAAATATCAATACCGCGTTCTTTCTTGCTACCGGAAAGGTATTCCTTCGCTCGCTTATACTTCCGGCCAAGTCAACCAGCGCGCGTGCTCGCCCTATGTGACTCAGAGCCTCCTACACACATCGTTCTGATGTACGCCTGCCAAGTGTCATCTGGGTACTCTCGTTTGCATTTTCTTTTTTTTTTGGACAATAGTACAAATAAAACAAATAAAGCCAGATGGCTGGCGTGAATTGTTTCAGTTGAATCGAGGGTGAGGACCTTAAGCATTTACCACTATAACCATTATTCTTGAAGTTTTAAAATGAAATTGAAAGTCAAAAATAGAGGTTGTACAGTACTACGTAACGTAGTTCCTACGTTACAAACCGGAGAGTTTAGGAGTTAAGCACAACCAGGGCACAGTAAACACAGTGTTAACACCAGTTCCCTTCAGATCACCGAAGCGAAGCGTTTCGGGCTTAGCTAGCACTTGGATGGGTCTGCCGAGAGCTGCTGGCAAGCGGGGCGCACTCAACCCTTGTGAGACTAATTGAGGAGCTACTTGGTTGGGAAGTATCGGCAGCGGTCACGAAGACTGGCAACGGCCGGGGAACAGTGTGCTGACCACATGTCCCTTCATATCCGGATCAAGTGACGCCTATCGGATGAGGATGACATGGCGGTCGTTCGGTACCGTTGAGCCTTCAAAGCCTGTTCGGACAGAGGGCATACTGAACAAGACTGTTAATGAGATATAAGCCAGTGTTGCTCGTAACATTTTCTTTTTTTCGTCAAGTTTGATGATGGCGTTCATCTCCGTCTGTTTTATGCTACTCTCTTCGCCTCTTTTCCCCACGTCACACTATCATGTTTCCTTCACTGCAGCGGCTTATTCACATGCCTGGGTGCTATAGCAGATGCATCATTAATCTACCTCTTCTGGAAAGTGTCCTCAGTAGTCTCGGTTACTTTATCTTTTTAGTGCTTCTTCATATCGTATTTTATCTTACAATTTAATTTATATCATTCTTCTATAGTACTACACGCAAAATGCTTCCAGGTTTGTGTAATTAAGAGGGAAATTGAAAGCCGTTTATTACGAGTGCTCTTTCGAGTAATTCATTTTCTACGCGAGCTGCAAATACATTGTGTACACCAGTTCTCGACTACTAGGCATACTACAGTCTTTTGTTGACGAAAATACACTCCTCGAAATTGAAATAAGAACACCGTGAATTCATTGTCCCAGGAAGGGGAAACTTTATTGACACATTCCTGGGGTCAGATACATCACATGATCACACTGACAGAACCACAGGCACATAGACACAGGCAACAGAGCATGCACAATGTCGGCACTAGTACAGTGTATATCCACCTTTCGCAGCAATGCAGGCTGCTATTCTCCCATGGAGACGACCGTAGAGATGCTGGATGTAGTCCTGTGGAACGGCTTGCCATGCCATTTCCACCTGGCGCCTCAGTTGGACCAGCGTTCGTGCTGGACGTGCAGACCGCGTGAGACGACGCTTCATCCAGTCCCAAACATGCTCAATGGGGGACAGATCCGGAGATCTTGCTGGCCAGGGTAGTTGACTTACACCTTCTAGAGCACGTTGGGTGGCACGGGATACATGCGGACGTGCATTGTCCTGTTGGAACAGCAAGTTCCCTTGCCGGTCTAGGAATGGTAGAACGATGGGTTCGATGATGGTTTGGATGTACCGTGCACTATTCAGTGTCCCCTCGACGATCACCAGTGGTGTACGGCCAGTGTAGGAGATCGCTCCCCACACCATGATGCCGGGTGTTGGCCCTGTGTGCCTCGGTCGTATGCAGTCCTGATTGTGGCGCTCACCTGCACGGCGCCAAACACGCATACGACCATCATTGGCACCAAGGCAGAAGCGACTCTCATCGCTGAAGACGACACGTCTCCATTCGTCCCTCCATTCACGCCTGTCGCGACACCACTAGAGGCGGGCTGCACGATGTTGGGGCGTGAGCGGAAGACGGCCTAACGGTGTGCGGGACCGTAGCCCAGCTTCATGGAGACGGTTGCGAATGGTCCTCGCCGATACCCCAGGAGCAACAGTGTCCCTAATTTGCTGGGAAGTGGCGGTGCGGTCCCCTACGGCACTGCGTAGGATCCTACGGTCTTGGCGTGCATCCGTGCGTCGCTGCGGTCCGGTCCCAGGTCGATGGGCACGTGCACCTTCCGCCGACCACTGGCGACAACATCGATGTACTGTGGAGACCTCACGCCCCACGTGTTGAGCAATTCGGCGGTACGTCCACCCGGCCTCCCGCATGCCCACTATACGCCCTCGCTCAAAGTCCGTCAACTGCACATACGGTTCACGTCCACGCTCTCGCGGCATGCTACCAGTGTTAAAGACTGCGATGGAGCTCCGTATGCCACGGCAAACTGGCTGACACTGACGGCGGCGGTGCACAAATGCAGCGCAGCTAGCGCCATTCGACGGCCAACACCGCGGTTCCTGGTGTGTCCGCTGTGCCGTGCGTGTGATCATTGCTTGTACAGCCCTCTCGCAGTGTCCGGAGCAAGTATGGTGGGTCTGACACACCGGTGTCAATGTGTTCTTTTTTCCATTTCCAGGAGTGTATGTCTGTAGTCGATACCTAGTGAAGTATCGTCGGTTGACCAATCAGGCGAAGAGTTTGGTCGAAGTGTACATGCAAACAATGCTATTCTGCGGTTGCCATTCTGTCTTTTGGATTCTGTTCGTTTTCCTTTTTGGTGGTCGCTCTGGCCAGAGCTCGCTTGTGAACGCTGTGTGTTCTTAGGAGGTTACGTTCTGGTGGCCATTCCCGTGCTGTATACTACAAGAATTATGGAGTGGTTGTGCCTGTGCTAGCATAACTTGGCGTAATATTTTCTCTGCAGCGCTTTTGGCTGTTCAATGAGATCCGTTTTGTTGCTCACGGAACGATATCATTGTTTCAACTGCCCATCCGTGAGGTTAGAGTAAGTCATTTGTTAGCTTCCCACTCCTTTAATATTGCTTCGAGTACTGTAAAGTGTTCGTGGTTTTCTTTTTTTCTAATTCTAATTTTTTGTGGAATTTTACACTACGGGGTCCATCATGGGTAAAATATAATTTTCTTGCTACCACCGCTTGTAGCGTTACTTATTAATAACGAAGCAATTATAGTTCAAAACTAGCTGGCATCAGCAGCAATGTTTTCATTTCTTGGTTGCTTATTACATGGAGCAAGATAGCTGAGCTTTCGCGAGACTTCGTGCTGCTCCAGACTAGAATATCTTCGTTGCGAGTGTTGTATTTCACGTTCTTTTGTGGTTTGGTGTCGGGCTTACAAAGTGAGGTTTCGCATTCGTATTGCATCTGATCTGCCTACAAGAGAAGTCACATTCACAATTCATTCCCCAAAGTTACAGAGTGTTATCGTGATCTGCATTCATTCAAATATTCGTTCAAGCTCCCCTTTTCTGTCCCGTTGCGGAACTAACGTATTTCCTTCTTCTGGATATTTCAAGTAGACAGTGGACAGCTTTAGAAATTATTCTTGGTTCAAAATTTTGTATAAAAGGATGCGAGCTAACATCCTAAAGATGTTCGCGCTCAGATGCGGTTCCTCTTTGCGGAAATTCTTGGCTCAATCTCGTCTAGAGGATGAACCGCACGTGTCGCAATACACGCCCTAAATTAGACACTTGTGACCCTTTGGTTAATTGTCTGGCTGGTGGCACGTTTGCGAAATACAAAGTTAATAAAAATATCGGGAACTAAATTAACGACCCATAAATGATGTAGGCCACACAGTTGCTATTTTGTTAGAATAATGTTTATTCAGAAAGCAAACTAATAGCTAAAGTGGTCGTATTTCAAGTTACTGCTACACTCGAGTGCATATCCATCTGATCAGTCAGAACATTCGCAATCTCACTGCGAAACACAAGTCCAATACTCCGCCTCGTTAACTACGCGAGAAGTTAAGAGTTCACACCAGGTGTGCGGCTGCTCACCGCTCAGAGACCAAGTCCCGCGATACCAAAAGCGCGAAATTTTCTAAGTCGTTTCTTTTCATAGCTACCTAATGACTGACCGTCCGCTTTCGCGTCTCCATCTCCCCTGCCCACTATGGTGTCTACAGCCGAACTGTACTCTCTGTGCTCGTCTCCGAGCGCGTTTCCCGCGTGCCGTACATCTTCGCTCACGTGACTAGCGGAGTTCCCTTTCCTGATGCCGTCCGTCTGATTGGCCAAGGCTTATTCTACACTACTTTACGTTTTAACATATTTAAATATTCAAAGCTTGACCACTTTCACGTTCTAAATGAAGTAACAATAATATCCATTACATAATAAACGTTACATTCTGCCGGCCGATGTGACCGAGCGGTTCTAGGTGGTTCAGTCTGAAAACGCGCGACCGCTTCGGTCGCAGGTTCGAATCCTGCCTCGGGTATGGACGTGTGTGATGTCCTTAGGTTAGTTAGGTCTAAGTAGTTCTGATGATCTCCGATGTTAAGTCCCAGAGTGCTCAGAGCCATTTGAACCATTTGAGCTGGCCAAGGCACTGGAGTAAACATGGTTCCACACCCCAGTCTGCATCTTCCAGAACCTCACTGACTCTCTTCCTGCGCGTCACGCAGTGCAGTGGCCAGCGCTGTTACAAGGGGGTTACCCAGGCTTTTTACAGGTCGTTACATTAATGTGACAGGACATCGTACATGTTGCCAATGTAGTTCAAATGGTTCAAATGGCTCTGAGCACTATGGGACTCAACTGCTGTGGTCATAAGTCCCCTAGAACTTAGAACTACTTAAACCTAACTAACCTAAGGACAGCACACAACACCCAGCCATCACGAGGCAGAGAAAATCCCTGACCCCGCCGGGAATCGAACCCGGGAACCCGGGCGTGGGAAGCGAGAACGCTACCGCACGACCACGAGATGCGGGCCCAATGTAGTGGCTGCTGTACTTTGGCACGAAACATCCCACGCGTTTTCGAGCGAGAATGACAACTTTTGTATAGTCTGAGGGGCACTGCCGCATGGGCTATCAAAGTGGACACCAAAAACAAACTGAGCTCATCTATAACATGGGAAATTGCTTTGTCTTAGCGTTATTTATACCACACCCGATTGCTGTGCAAAGTGATGCTGTCCACCCTAATTACAGCGTCTCTCAAAAAACTTGCTAGACTGAAATTATTCCTGGCGTATAAGCGAACTCAGCGCTAATGTGTCAGAAATAGCCGTGGAGCAACATCTCTAAATCAAATGTTTAAGACATTCTCCAGAATGTTTTGAAAAAGAGGAAAGTGTGTTCAAATTTGGTCCCGCACACCTCGACTCCCGGTAAAAAGCAAATGAGCGTTTACGGCTGCAGCGGCCCGATTGAAACGCAAGACGCAAGCAATGCTGGAAAAAACATCACGAGTGACTAGACGTCGTGCTGTCAATACGAGCTTACCACAGAAAAGACAAAGTGCAGGAATTTGGACGAAGGGTCAACGTTTTGACGACATAACCGACATTCAAGTCACTGTTACACGCGGGTTACCGGCAATCCAAAGAAGGATTTTTCTATGAACGTTCTGTGTGTTGTATTCAAGTGGTGGGACAGGGAGGAGGGAGAGGACGACTATGCAGAACACCCCAGGCATTAAAACAACCCTCTCCACATTTCTCAATTTTTTATGAGTCCAATCCAGGACGTTTCTGTGCTGATAGGGTATATTAACATGATGCCCATTCCGTTTAACACGGCTTCCTGACGTTGGAGCGGCAATTGGCATTAGAATATATCCCCTTCGTACTCCATTCGACTTTCAATATTACCATTTACTACTCGCACTGATTCATCGATTACAACATTAATAACTGTGGTGATAAACTGCAACCTTATCGTACACTCGTTTTACCGTGGACGTCTTTCTGATATTTCACTTGTGTTATTCGTTCCTGAGTTTTGCAAATTTTTGTCTCTCTACTTTAACCCCGCTCATTAATGTTCAATCTCGTATATTTGCAGGGAAATTTGAAAGATTTCGCTGATCCATTCTCCGGCTCTCAAGCATCATTGGGCCTAATATTCTCACAATGAGATACGTGGGGAACTAAAGAAACATTGCTAAAAACAAGTCCACTGCACGAAGACGTGGATAAACAACATGTAGAAAGCAAAAGGATTGCTCACATTTTAGTATGAATTTTCAGACGAAGGATAATGTAAAATAATCTTGTACGTAGCTCAAAATGTTGATACAGTTAAAGACATCGAAGTGCAGAAATTGACTCCACTAAAACTGTCCCGCAGGCTTCCTTGAACCTCGCCCAATTGATGCATGAAGGAGTATTTCATGTTACACGGCGCTCGTTTGTATGTCTACCGGTGCGATTTTAGGTATTACATGCAACAGTTTTTTTCAACTAACACAAAATGAATGAAAAAGAGAAACAACTTCTGCAGCATCTTCATATGTGGATAACGAATTTATGTTCTTCTAACTGTATTTGTCACACGACGTACGAAGTACGAGCCTTTGCCTACCATCACCGTTTCGTATTTTCGTTCTTATGTCAGAATGCCCTTGTCGTCTTCTATATTTTCCAGTCAGTGACTGACACAAAAAACTTAAAACGTCCCCGTGAGCGCAGTTTTGAAAGCGGCCGTAGGAAAAACATGCGCGGCCACGTATACAGCGGTAGTGAAAGCAATGGAGCAAGAATATTTCCGAGCAAGGTGCGGCGGACGAAAACGAATATATATCGGATGGCGCCTGGCTGTTTCGGCGTTCATCGACGTCACGCAGTCAAATTTTCTCTCGCAAATAAACCACAACGTATTTCCGTGTAGCTGTGGAGGGTGTGTTTTACGAGAATCGCACGTGTCAGAGCTGCGCCATCTTGCGGCCGTAAAATCGGCGGGAGTCGACAGGAGGAAGCCGATGGCGCCAAACCGTTCGCTCCGTGGCTGACACCGTCGTCTCACAAGTGAAAACACGGCAAGCGAGTAACAAAGTACGAAAATTTGACACGCAAAATGCGGAGCTCATGAAAAAAAAAAGAATTATTTTGCCGAGATATTCCCTCGTACAGGTACACAGCATGATGTGTCTCCTAAGAGTCGTAATGCGCATTTCCTCTAGTGCTTCGACAGATATTTGCAATTTCCATTTTACACAGAGTACGCGAAGGAACTTGCCCCCTTCTTGCAGCGGTGTACCGTAGGTCTCTAGAAGAGCGTAGCGTTCCAAAGGATTGCAAAAGGGCACAGGTCATCACCGTTTTCAAGAAGTGACGTCGAACAGATGTGCAGAACTATAGACCTATATCTCTAACGTCGATCAGTTGTAGAATTTGGGAACACGTACTATGTTCGAGTATAATGACTTTTCTGGAGACTAGAAATCTACTCTGTAGGAACCAGCATGGGTTTCAAAAAAGACTATCGTGTGAAACCTAGCTCGTTCTATTCGTCCACGAGACTCAGAGGGCCATAGACACGGGTTCACAGGTATATGCCGTGTTTCTTGACTTCCGCAAAGCGTTTGATACAGTTCCCCACAGTCGTTTAATGAACAAAGTAAGAGCATATGGACTATCGGACCAATTGTGTGATTGGATTGAAGAGTTCCTAGATAACAGAACGCAGCATGTCATTCTCAATGGAGAGAAGTCTTCCGAATTAAGAGTGATTTCAGGTGTGCCGCAGGGGAGTGTCGTAGGACCGTTGCTATTCACAATATACATAAATGACCTTGTGGATGACATCGGAAGTTCACTGAGGCTTTTTGCGGATGATGCTGTGGTATATCGAGAGGTTTTAACAATGGAAAATTGTACTGAAATGCAGGAGGATCTGCAGCGAATTGACGCATGGTGCAGGGAATGGCAATTGAATCTCAATGTAGATAAGTGTATGTGCTGCGAATACATAGGAAGAAAGATCCCTTATCATTTAGCTACAATATAGCAGGTCAGCAACTGGAAGCAGTTAATTCCATAAATTATCTGGGAGTACGCATTGGGAGTGATTTAAAATGGAATGATCATATAAAGTTGATCGTCGGTAAAGCAGATGCCAGACTGATATTCATTGGAAGAATCCTAAGGAAATGCAATCCGAAAACAAAGGAAGTAGGTAACAGTACGCTTGTTCGCCCACTGCTTGAATACTGCTCAGCAGTGTGGGATCCGTACCAGGTAGGGTTGATAGAAGAGATAACAGAAGATACAATGGAGAGCAGCGCACTTCGTTACAGGATCATTTAGTTATCGCGAAAGCGTTACGGAGATGATAGATAAATTCCAGTGGAAGACTATGCAGGAGAGACGCTCAGTAGCTCGGTACGGGCTTTTGCTGAAGTTTCGAGAACATACCTTCACCAAGGAGTCAAGCATTATATTGCTCCCTCCTACGTACATCTCGCGAAGAGACCATAAGGATAAAATCAGAGAGATTAGAGCCCACACAGAGGCATACAGACAATCCTTCTTTCCACGAATAATACGAGACTGGAATAGAAGGGAGAACCGATAGAGGTACCCAGGGTACCTTCAGCCACACACCGTCAGGTGGTTTGCGGAGTATGGATGTAGATGTAGATGCTCGTAGCTCCAATGGTATGCAGTCCAGACTAGTATCAGGAAACAAGGACTCGACACAACATACAGCACTTCTTATTAAATAAAACAATAAACCAGTGAAAAACTGCTTTTAATAAACATTTTAAATACAAGAATGCACTTGTACAATCCGAGACAACATGCAGCATTTCTTATTAAATAAAACAGTAAACTATTAAAAAACTGCGAATATCTTCTGGGGAGGGGGGGGGGGGGCAGCTGCTCACCCCTGCCCAAATTACAGACATTTTTTTTATCATCCTCGTTATCAACAATGTTTTGTCATCTAGTGTACAAACTGCCTTTGCCGGATCGATAGAAATCAATTGGTTTAGAGCAAAATATGTGGGGATGGCATTTTGGACACCATCCACATTTTCAAATTTTTTGCCACTTAAAAAGTGTTGTAGCGATCGGAATAAATGGAAATGCGATGGCGTGCTATAGGGTGAATATGGGCGGTGGGGAAGTGCCTCGCACCTCCAATTCATTAATTTTTTCCAGGATTCGTCTTACGCAGTGCAATCTTGTATTATGGCGTTGCCCGAAAAACGTCATTTCTGTTGACAGTCGCTGAGCACTTTTCAATTAAATATTGATTTACTCAGTCCAGTTGTTCACAGAAAAGGCCTGAATTCATAGTTTTCTCAGGCTTCCGCACTTCAGAATTAACCACCCCACGAATACTCCACCAAAACACAAAGCACCTTTAATGGGTATAAACCTGAATTAGCTGTACTTCGTGGCGATTGCTACAAGTGTTCTTGGATGGTCGACCATGGTTGGTTAAGAGTTTTTGACAGTTCCTCGATTGTCCGACACGGATTTGCTTCTCTTTCTACCTTTAACATGTCGTTGTCTAACGTTATTGGTCTTCCTAACCGACACGAGTCAGAAAGATCAAAATTACCAGGCATGAACTTCGTTTAGAAATATCTAGTGCACTTGGATAAACATAGAAAATGTTTTTGGTAGCTACGTCTGCGCTACTAAAAAAACTCGTGACGAAGTTAAGCGTTGCAGTTTCTGCTAGTAGCACCGAGCGCGAATTACTTCAGCATTTCCCCTCACGCGTCTCCGCCGAGGGCAGAATCCAATCTTGCCATTTAGATTTCTGTTCATCATTTTCAGCAACTGGTTTTGAAGAATACCGACGTAAAGAAATAGCATACAAGGAGCGTTAAAAAATTTGCTAACGCAACTGGAGCGCAATTTGTTTATATCCGTAATCTTGTTATTCTATTCACACCTCCAGCCCGCATTGTAATCTGACTACTTCTTTGTGCCACCTATACTTGCTTCACACGGTCAAAGAGAACGACTGGATGTGATGAGGCCTCAAAAAGTAGTGAGATTCCTTGACACAGTGAAAGTACACTGAAGAGCGAAAGAAACTGGTACATATGCCTAATATCTTGTAGGGTCCTAGCGAGGATGCAGAAATGCCGCAAAGAGACGTGGTAGGGACTCGACTCTGAAAAGTAATGGAGGAAACTGACACCATGAATCCTGCAGGGCCGGCCGCTGGTGGCCGAGCGGTTCAGGACGCTTCAGTCTGGAACCGCGCGACTGCCACGGTCGCAGGTTCGAATCCTGCCTCGGGCATGAATATTTGTGATGTCCTTAGGTTAGTTAGGTTTAAGTAGTTCTAAGTTCTAGGGGACTGATGACCTCAGATGTTAAGTCCCATAGTGCTCAGAGCCATTTGAACAGTTTGAATCCTGCAGGGCTCTCCATAAATCCGTAAAAGTGCGAGGGCTTGGACACCTCTTCTGAACAGCACGTTGCAAGGCATCCCAGATATGCTCAACAATGTTCATGTCTGGGAAGTTTGGCGACCAGCAGAAGTGTCTAAACTCAGAGGAATGTTCCTGGAGCAACCCTGTAGCAATTTTGGACGTGTGGGGTGTCGCATTGTCCTGCTGGAATTTTCCAAGTCCGTCGGAATACACAGTGGACATGAATATATGTAGCAAATCAGGCAGGATGTGTACGTACGTGTCACGTGTCAGAGTCGTATCTAGATGTATCAGGTGTACCATGTCACTGCAACTGCACACGCCCCACACCATTACAGAGCTTGCCCAGCTTGAACAGTCCCTTGCTGACGTGCAGGGTCCATGGACTCATGAGGTTGTCTCCATACCCGAACACATCCATCCGCTCGATAGAATTTCAGACGAGACTCGTCCTACCAGGCATCATGTTTCCAGTAATTCACAGTCCAACGTTGGTGTTGATGGGCCCAGGAGACGCATAAAGCTTCGTGTCGTGCAGTCATAAAGGGTACAGGAGTGGGCCTTCGGCTCCGAAAGCCTATATCGATGATGTTTTGTAGAATGGTTCGCACGCTGACACTTGTTGATGGCCCAGCATTTAAATCTGTAGCAGTTTGCGCAAGGGTTGCAGTCTTGTCACGTTGAACGATTCTCTTCAGTCGTCGTTTTACCCGTTCTTGTAGCATCTTTTTCCAGCCGCTACGATGTCAGATATTTGATATTTTATCGTATTCCTGATATTGACGATGTACTCGTGAAATGGTCGTACGGGAAAATCTCCACTTCATCGCTAACTCGGAGATGATGTGTTGCATCGCTCGTGCTCCGACTATAACACCACGTTCTGACTCACTGAAATCTTGATAACCTGTCATTGTAGCAGCAGTAACCGATCTAACACCTGCACCAGAGGCTTCTTGTCTTATATAGGAGTTGTCGACAGCAGCGCCGTATTCTGCCTGTTTACATAACTTTGTATTTGAATGCGCATGCCTATACTGGTTTCTTTGGCACTGCTAGGTCGCTGGTGTCTGCAGAAATGATAAAACAGTGAAGTCGACATGAAGTGTTCTGGACAAACCCAATATGTGACGTAACCTAACGACATACCCATGTGACACCTTTTACTATGCTACTTGCATTTAGTTACCATTGTCAGCAAAGTGGTTGTCGCTGAGCGAGAACGTGTATCGTTTTCCTTTCAATTATTGTTCTAACGAGGATAAGCAGGCTAGTAGCTTGTTGACCAACAGAGTACCTAATAATAAATCAATACTTACATATACAGCTCTATAGCGCCAGTATATTTACAATGTGCAGCCGATATTTTTATACTTCGCTACTATGTTCGTCGATATATCGATTAGTTTTTCGATACACCGAGTGCCGATAATGATATTTCTAAAAATATCGGTATATCGAACTCCATATATTTTTAAAAATATCAGCAGTCCTAAGAAGTATACCCTCACGTTCCCGTGCAGGCCACTTCGGGCCACTGTTACATCCAAGTGCCCCAGAAATTTGGATATTGCACGATTCGACCTGTCGGCTAGATGGAGACTCATAATAAGACACCGTCAGGTGATGATAAAGCTGTCTCACATGGCTAAGCGGCATCTCCGTGTCCTTCACAGTGGCACTGAACATCTGATACCGTACACGCAGCTTGAACGTTCCACCTTAAGTTTAACGTGGATTCCGAACCAAGGTGCAGCTCGGCATTTTTCACATCAATAAACATTGCCAGACGTGAAATAAATGCGTATTTATAAATATTCTCGGAATGATCTGTAATCAAACCCAAGACCTTTTGATCCATGGTCTAACATTTTGCCGTCTTAAAATTAAAATACTTCTGCCGTTGTCCATTTCATTGCACGCTGACGCTCACAGACTTCACCGGATCGGGTGGGACATCGTTAGTGGTGATCAACGTCCATTCATAGCTGACTATACCCTAATGCCACCTCCCCACTTCTTCGTAATGCCTCTGAGGACATCTGAACTACAAGAGGCAACCTGTTGAGCGTGTTTCAAGTTGCCCACGGCTCGTGATGGCCAGCATTTCATGGCTGGATCACGCTGCAGAATATCTTTAACACCATTTATAGACTGCGGCTTGCTAAATGTGACTTTCTGGTTGTTTTAGTCGTTCTAGTGCTGGCTGCAAGTCATCAAATTAATTGTGCCCATCTGTTACCGTATGTACGTGTTGTGAATATAACTCCTCTCAAGATAAATCCTTCAATTTTTTCGCTTCCATGCTTTGCTAAGTGCCTAGCATTCACTTCGGTTCATGAGAGCAAGTGCAGTTAATACTCTGCAAAATCTTAATGCTGTTTCTTTTCTGACTTTCTTCTTAAGATTTTCATAAATACTCCAAATCTGCTCAAACTTGTCTTATTTAGTCGACATAAAAGTTTTCTGGGTTTGGTACCAAACCCAGAAAACTTTTATGTCGACTGACTCTGGCCGCGGAAGCCTACGCAATTACATTGTCTTATTTATTTTCGAGATGAAGCAATTCTAGATTTAATAATTAAGGAGCCCAAATAATTGAAGAGTATTAAAGTGTTCTATTGTCTAATTTTTTGTGATTAACTTTGACCTAAGTGAACATGTGCCTTTGAAATCCACAGTTAATTCGATCACCGACATTATTATAATTTTCCGTAGTTTGTGAAAATAATAGGCAGCTTGAGCACCCACTACAGTCTTACCTTAAAGATTCTTCCACTTCCCTGGTATGAGTTTGGAAATACGTTCGGACTGCTTACCTGAAACAAAAAAAAAAAAAAAAAGAAATACGTTAATTGTATATCGTACAGTTTTAAACATGGCTGTTACTCAGCAATCGTATAATAGTCTCAACATACTCGTATGAATTACACAGCCAACCGGTTCCACGTAATTGGTAGGTGCGTTGACCTAGGTTTCGACAGCTAATAAGGGTGCCTTCATCAGAATGAAATTTGAAAAATCGAAAAATTACATTGCTAAAAAGCAATGGTCAGAATTTAGGGCAGCTATGTTCAAGTCAAAAGTGAAACGAAATGATATCATGCACCTAGGTTAACGTACCTACCAGTTACATGCAACCGATGGCTGTAAAATCCTATATTGAAGTTATTTCGGATACAGCGAGACAAACATAATTAAATTAACCATTTCTGTTGGAATGAATGTAATACTTCTCCCTCATTTCACTCCCCCCTCCCCCCACCCACTCACGTATACCGTATCTCCCTCTCCCTCTGTGAGAATACTACCTCCTCTCGATAAACACACGCAAGTTGCTTTATATGACAGTATATCTTAGAGGGACAGTGTCAACAGTTTGTCATTTTTGTAGCGGATGATACACATTTCATTTATGAAATTCTGGAGATTTTAAATAGATGTTAAGTTTGACTGGCAATGTTCCTTCGAAAACATTCTGCAAAAATGGAAAATTTTGTAAGTATTACAGATGAAAGGTTCATCCAAGACCCGTAATCTGATGTCGAAAATAGACTGCGATGCATCACCTGCATTAGCTTTCTCAGTTGAAACATCTCTGAGCTGTTACCATAAACATTAAAATGTATTTTACTACAATGCCCATCTTTCAAAATAGCGCGAATGACGTTAATGCAAATACATGACTCCATTAGACATGGAATGTCTGTAGATAAATAAGTTGCCAGTAATAAACACACAGTATAATACTCCCTGCCCTGGATGAAATCACTTGTAAATGGTGAAAAATGAGGAATGTTCACTCATATGAGACGGCATTTACCATACATACTAACGCAGGCGATTTACGAATGGGTAATATGTTATCCGAATGAACAAGTAAATTCTGCTCGGGTTTAATGATCGCTAACAGGTATTAGCAACAATAATTCGGTAGCGCAGATATCAACGACTAATATTTTTATTAGGAAGCTTTTAGGTAAACAGTTAACAAATTAATACTTTCGCAGCGTTTATATGCTGACCTCCAAGTTGTACCGTCTAATTAGTTACCAAGTAAGTTAAAATTTATGTGATCCTAAAAAGTGTTGTAGTGTATTACTTCTTACTGTACTATAGCAGTCAGCGAGCAAAAATGCTTAATACGTCATGGATGGAAGGACATACAAATATGGATATCTTCGAGATATATGTGGCTATCTGCAATAATATTTACTTCTGTGGTTAAGAGATATAGGATAAATTCAGTACTACTTTCTAATCTGTTTTTACATATTATGGTTCAAATGGCTCTGAGCACTATGGGACTCAACTGCTGTGGTCATCAGTCCCCTAGAACTTAGAACTACTTAAACCTAACTAACCTAAGGACATCACACACATCCATGCCCGAGGCAGGATTCGAGCCTGCGACCGTAGCGGTCACGCGGTTCCTGACTGTGCGCCTAGAACCGCGAGACCACCGCGGCCGGCTTTTTACATATTATCGATGGTTATAATTGGTAACGTTTTAAGTCACTGTTATAACCCACTCAGGAGTGATCTGACCAGAATACGGGTCTAGTTGATATCTGAAAGTGCTGAAGACGGCAACGCGCCCTTCTTCCTGCTGTGCTGCACTCTTACACGTACGTCCAATCCAGTCGTACAATTAGCTGTCTTATGCCTCAGTCATTTCTTTACAATGAAATGAACACCCTTACTGCCTACAGGCGCTGACATACGTCAACGGGGACAGATGAAAATGTGTGCCCCGACCGGGACTCGAATCCAGGATCTCCTGCTTACATGGCAGATACTCTATCCATCTGAGCCACCGAGGACACAGAGGATAGCGCGACTGCAGGGATTTATCTCTGGCACGCCTCCCGCGAAACCCACATTCTCAACGTATTGTCCCGCACTACATTCGTAGTGCCCCAGCCCATAATACTCATTACTCGCGGCACGTTGCCCATTCCCGCAAGAGTTCGGGCACTGTTTGTGCATTCCCACAGAAGAAGAAGATGGTCAAGTGGCCGGTGAGCCTTAACTATATGTACATGGTGTTACAAAAAGGTACGGCCAAAGTTTCAGGAAACATTCCTCACACACAAAGGAAGAAAATATGTTACGTGGACATGTGTCCGAAAACGCTTACTTTCCATGTTAGAGCTCATTTTATTATTTCTCTTCAAATCACATTAATCATGGAATGGAAACACACAGCAACAGAACGTACCAGCGTGACTTCACTTTTTTACAGGAAATGTTCAAAATGTCCTCCGTTAGCGAGGATACATGCATCCACTCTCCGTCGCATGGAATCCCTGACGCGCTGATGCAGCCCTGGAGAATGGCGTATTGTATCACAGCCGTCCACAATACGAACACGAAGATTCTCTACATTTGGTACCGGGGTTGCGTAGACATGAGCTTTAAAATGCCCCCATAAATGAAAGTCAGTAGGGTTGAGGTCAGGAGAGCGTGGAGACCATGGAATTGGTCCGCCTCTACCAATCCATCGGTCACCGAATCTGTTGTTGAGAAGTGTACGAACACTTCGACTGAAATGTGCAGGAGCTCCATCGCGCATGAACCACATGTTGTGTCGTACTTGTAAAGGTACATGTTCTAGCAACACAGGTAGAGTACCCCGCATGAAATCATGATAACGTGCTCCACTGAGCGTAGGTGGACGAAGCTAAAATGAGCTTTAACATAGAAATTAAGCGTTTCCGGGCAAATGTCCACATAACATGTTTTCTTTATTTGTGTGTGGGGAATGTTTCCTGAAAATTTGGCCGTACCTTTTTGTAACACCCTGTATACTAAGATGGTATCTGTTCTTTCGGACATGTCCGAAAGAACAGATACCATCTTAGCATATATATCAGTCATTTCTGTTTTGTTTGCATCCAGTTACCAAAAAGAGGCAAGAAAGTTCCATGGTGGCTGTTCTAGGATACTTCATTGTTTGAACCTTCGATGCTTCTACAAACTCCTGTTTGCGTTTCAGTTCAAATGGTTCAAGTGGCTCTGAGCACTATGGGACTCAACATCTGAGGTCATCAGTCCCCTAGAACCTAGAACTACTTAGACCTAACTATCCTAAGGACATCACACACATCCATGCCCGAGGCAGGATTCGAAACTGCGACAGTTCCGGTAGCGCAGTTCCAGACTGAAGCGCCTAGAGCCGCTTGGTCACACCGGCCGGCTGCGTTTCAGTACCGACGTAAATATACTACGTAATAAAATCAGTGATCCTACATTTGGCTTACATCTGCGTAGAAGAACACACAGCAAGGTGAGTCGTGCACGAGTGGCACCCTTGTCGCTCAGTAAACTGTTCTACCCATCTTGTGTATGTCTCTGCCCAGTTTCTTGTATACTGGGTGATGTCGCCCGGTGAAAGGAGTGAACGGTGACGTAGGGGCCTGGTTGTCAAGATGGAAGGAGTGACTTGCTGCCAGTGGCGTGGAGAGCTGGATGTCCTGGTTTATCGAGGACGTTGGGCAGAAAACAACCGGAAGACGGCGACCTACCTGTGGAGTGTTATTGGCGTCATCACTTGACTGTTGGAACGCTAGCCTGCTAGGGGAAGCGTTGCGTGCCCGTATTGACGACTATGTGGTGAGGCCTTTCGTAACGGGCAGCACTTTGGTTATTAACTGATGCGTGTTACATTGCATCCCTGTTTCTTTCGGCTCGAACCGGTATTTGTGGTCGTTCCTTCTACTGTCTGTTGAGAACGAAGGTGCTCGTTTGCACGTGTTCGCGATTTGGGGTGAACGTGGATTATTATTTGATTTTTGTTGTCTACTCGCCGTGTTACTGAGTTATCTGCGTATGCAAGCCAGTGCTTTCTGTCAAATTTTTCTTTAAAGCTAACTGTAAAGCATTTCTCCGACACAATACCTATTTAGCACTTACCAGGCCTATTCTGCTCGCAAGCGATTTGTATTTTATTAGAACACTGTTTAACGCTTTCACTGCTTGTCAAGCTTACATTTTACTAGAATAATGTTTAAAATTCCGTTTATGTGTGTATGTTACGATACAGATTAGCTTTATTCAGTTCCTTATTTATTACCTTCATCGAGCGAACTGTCGCAGTGGTCCGCACACTGGACTCGCATTGGAGGACGACAGTCCAAACCCGCGTCCGGCCAATCGCTTCTTGCAAATGCCGGGATTGATTCTTTCAAAGGGCCGACTTCCTTCCCCATCCTTCCCTAATCCGATGGGACCAATGATCTCACTGTTTGGTACCCTCCCCCAAATCAAGTAACAAACCCTTAAATTCTGAGGAAAACCCGGAAAGTGGCCACACTGTATGCTTTGGTCGGTCTTGTGGCATTAACTAAATCATTTTCCAACGTAAATGCCTTAGGCATCTGATTCAAAGATGTCTATTTTGTATGACAGCTCGCCAGCTGATTCTAGTAAATCCGCATTACTTGTTATCAGTTGTTCTCCGACCTAGCAGCCTGTGTAGTAATTTAGAGTGATTTGTTTGTTTGCCTTTTCCGCCCGCCGAACTTTACTAATTCCTTAGGCTACTGCCGATGTTTTCTTACCTGTAATTCCTGAGGTTAAGCGTTTGCGTTACTTTGGTGTTCTATGCTTGAATAGTATATGGTGGTGACAAGGAAACCTTTATATTCATAATTCCTTTGCCTTATCATTCAATGTAACTGATTTCCTTTAAATTCCGCTTAAGTTAATCGGGGCACCAATGTCCAGAGCCGGCCTGTAGTGTAAGTTCGTCCGCGTGTTTTGCACGACCACTTCGCCGTAATGCTCACTGTGTTTATAAGCCTGATAACCTGTCTGCCTGCGGAGGTGTGTTCTGACGTAATCTTAAGGTGCCTCTAGTCGTTACCAATGTATTTCTTGTATTTTAACCAAATTTTACGTAAATCCTAAAATACCTCTACCAACTTGTTTTCCATGGCCGCCGGCCGTTAATTCAGTTGCCTTGTATCTGTCTTAAATGCTACAAAGATTGCTTGTGGAGAAATTCTGTTCACTTAAGATTGGTGAGCGTTGCCGTACACTGGACCTTACGGCCGAGGCATAGACTTCCTTAACGAAATTTATATGTACAATTTAGTAAATTTAAATCCCCTTGGCCTCACTACGGTATGCATTTATCACTGGGCCCTAAGCCGTTCCTTCAGCTGTTAATTGTAATTATCTGTTCGATCAGCTGATGTTCTTCACCTGCAATTGTCTGTTAACTAGCAATGGCGTATTTCAATTCTTTTATCGTCTTGCTCTCATGCATTTCAAGGACTGTGGTTGTTGATGTGATGAGCCTTGACTTTAACTGCCTTTTTCACTCGTCATCAGTGCTTCCTTTATTAAATTGCGTATTTTCCCATTAAAGATTTAAACTGTTGCTGATAATAAATGGCTGGTCGAGTATGCTTTATTGTGTGATCACGCTAACTTACCACTGCCCAACCATGTGTATCATGTTCACGTGATTCAGTACAACTTAAAAAGGTAACGCATTATTATGGGAGGCCAAGTACCATTTATCAAATCCTGACTTCATTGCGGCGTGACGCGACTTTGTACACACATCAATGAAAGTATTGCATCACCTCTGTTCCCAGAACTCCTGAATATAGGAGCTGAGAGTGGGTATTGTATCACAGACACACACACTGTTACTATTCAGAGATGTTAATAAACCAGCCCAAAGATATAAACAACCATTCTTGAGCAGTGCCTATTAGACGGAGGGGGTCCGACAGCCGATCAGTTCCAGTCATTCCACCATGAAAGAGGCACACGGCTCTTGTTGTCTGTATTTGAACCATGCCTAGCCGGTCAATACCACGGTTCGATAGCGTCCGTATTGTTACTTTATTCGACGAAGGGCTCTCAACAAGGGCAGTGTCCTAGCGACTCGGAGTGAACCAAAGCGGCGTTGTTCGGACACGGTGGAGATATAGAGAGACAGGAACTGCCGATGACATGCCTCGCTCAGGCCGCCCAAGGGCTACTACTGCTGTGGATGACCGCTACCTACCGATTATGGCTCGGTGGAACCCTGACAGCAACGCCACCATGTTGAATAACGCTTTTCGTGCAGCCACAGGACGTCGTTTTACGACTCAAACTGCGCGCAGTAAGCTGCATGATGCGCAACTTCACTCACGACGTCCTAGGCGAGGTCCATATTTGCAACCACACCATGCAAGGCGTTACAGATGAGTCAAACAACATGCCGAATGGACCGCTCAGGATTGGCGTCACGTTCTCTTCACCGATGAGTGTCGCATAGGACTTCAACCAGAAAATCGTCGGAGACGTTTTGGAGGCAATCCTGTCAGGTTGAACGCCCTAGACACACTGTTCAGCGAGTGCAGCAAGGTGGAGGTTATTTGATGTTTTGGGGTAGCATTATTTGGGGCCGACGTACGCCGCTGGTGGTCATGACAGGCGCGGTAACGGCTTTACGGTAAGTGAATGCCGTCCTCCGACCGGCAGCATATTGGTGAGGCATTCGTCTTCATGGACAGCAATTCGCGCACCCATCGTGCACATCTTGTGAATGACTACCTTTAGGATAACGACATCGCTCGACCAGAGTGGCCAGCATGTTCTCCAGACATAAACCTTATCGAACATGCCTGGCATTGATTGAAAAGGGCTCTTTATGGACGACATGACCCACCAACCACTCTGAGGGATCTCTGCCGAATCGCCGTTGAGGAGTGGGACAATCTGGACCAACAGTGCCTTGATGAATTTGTGGATAGTGTGCCAAGACGAATTCAGGCATGCATCAATGCAAGAGAACGTGCTGGGTTATAGAGGTACCGGTGTATACAGCAATCAGGACCACCACCTCTGGAGGTCTCGCTGTATGGTGGTACAATATGCAATGTGTGGTTTTCTTGAGCAATAAAGAGGGCGGAAATGATGTTCATGTTAACCTGAATTCCAATTTTCTGTAGAAGTTCCGGAATTCTCGGAACCAAGGTGATGCAAAACGTTTTTTTGATGTGTGTATTAGGGTGATATATCGCCAAAATTTCATGGTTAATCTGTGTGCAATTTAGACGTTTTGGCCACAAGAATTTTACAGTCGGACAAACAGCTTTGAAGTACGTTTCCAATTGCCGTACCATTTCCGTTGCACTCTATTATACGTATGGTACGTGTTATCCATAGCGCTGCAGAACTGTGTCTGCAGGAAACCCGGAACACGTACTCTTTTCTGTCAATGCGCCAATGTCACTGACTACACAGTAGTCTTAGTGTCGGTCGGCAAGTGCAACTTACTTTCTTAATTCTGTATATACAAGGGTGAATGAATGAATATATGATAAACTAACTAAATTACGAACAATAATGGTAAGAGCTGAAGAAATGATTTAAAATTTATCCCACGGGCAGAACTCCTTGCGTGCTTGGCAAGTATGATAACCGTTACACCACCACAACACTGTAGCTAACATTGCTGCGTGGACTATCCTTGTTCAGCAGCCTCCCTAACGCAAACTTCAGTTCACATCTTCATCTAATTTTCCCCTATGTCGTGGTGTATTGGCTAACATACCTGACTATTAGGCAAGAAGATCCAGGTTCAAGTCCTGGTCATGGTACATATTTTAATTTATTTGTTCAGCTTCCATCATAATCATATATAAAGATGACACTCAAATGTCCCGAGGAAAATGTAATTATATCAGGTCTATAGATGACCTACGCCTGTGGTACAGGGAGGATTTCCCCATTACGTCCAATACTGCAGTTCTATTACAATACTGGAAAGCTCAGCAATAGTTACGATCTAAGAAGGGGAAGATAAGCTGAGGATGTGAATTGAAGCTTTTGTTAGAGAGGGCGTTGGACTAGGGTGACCCACGCAGCTGTCTTAGCTGTAGTGCTGCGGCGCTGTAATAGGTGTCGGCACGGCAGCTCAGCGTGTTCGGTCGGAGAGGAGGTAGATCTCTAAAAAAAATAAAGAAAAGAAAAAGAAAAAAATAGCATACCTGCCTAGTAACCAAGGAAGCCTGGTTTCAAATCCTGGCCACGGCATAAATGTTAATTCATTTCCTCAACTTCCATCATTTTCATAGATAAAGCTGAGACTCAAATATGTTGAGGAAAATTTAATTATATAAATTACGGACATTTCCCAGTATCCTACATGTGACCACTGGTAACGACTTCATTTGACTTCGCAGTCTGGCGGAAATGTTGTGCACAAAAATTCACAAAATCTCTTTCAGTATTTACGACAGGAAACAGTGATTAGCCTACCGTCAGAGTCCCCGAGTATCCTATGGATCAAAATAGTTCACAAAATTTTAATCCTGCATATGAGGATAAAAAACTTACTAATGCAGATACAGATAATTACAGATGCGGTGCAGGTAGCGTTTCTCTTATCCACAGGGTCCTCGTATAAGCTGTACCACCACCCGTTTTGCAACATTCGGCGTCTGGAGGAGGGTCACTTATCTCATGGTAGGGCCCGAACAGTGGACTCGGGCGCTTATGCTTAGCAGAATAGCAACTCTCCCAGAGTCGCACTGGGAGCAACAGCCACCACAGCGAACATGGCTCGATATTCATTTCTAATTAAGCGATAAACAATTAAGTGGCTCTTGGCAAGCAGAGGAGGCAAACAGCGCAGGCAAGGAGCCGACTGTTCTACCTCCGGCGCAGTATTTACGCGCAAGAACACGGGTACCGACAGCAAGTTTTCAGTGAGGCTCCAAAATAGCCTCACCGAATGCTGACTTTCGCCTGTTCGTCTTCCATAAAGGGCTGTTAATGTTGACACACCTTAAGGGAATGCAGCAGGGTGGCATCTTCGTCAACCGCCGATATTTCAATACACATTTATTAAGAACATCTGAAGTCTATCCTCTACAATATTCGCTTTACAATGAAAGTGGCAAAGAATGGTTGTCTTCCATTTCTTGATGTGTTGGTCGGGAGGATGGCTGATAGTACACTATGGCCATTAAAATTGCTACACCAAGAAGAAATGCAAATGATAAACGGGTATTCATTGGACAAATATATTATACTAGAACTGACATGTGATTACATTTTCACGCAATTTGGGTGCATACATTCTGAGAAATCAGTACCCAGAACAACCACCTCTGGCCGTAATAATGGCCTTGATACACCTGGGCATTGAGTCAAACAGAGCTTGGATGGCGTGTACAGGTACAGCTGCCCACGCAGTTTCAACACGATACCACAGTTAATCAAGAGTAGTGACTGGCGTATTGTGACGAGCCAGTTGCTCAGCCACCATTGACCGGACGTTTTGAGTTGGTGAGAGATCTGGAGAATGTGCTGGCCAGGTTAGCAGTCGAACATTTTCTGTATCCAGAAAGGCCCGTACAGGACCTGCAACATGCGGTCGTGCATTATCCTGCTGAAATGTAGGGTTTCGCAAGGATCGAATGAAGGGTAGAGCCACGGGTCGTAACACATCTGAAATGTAACGTCCACTGTTCAAAGTGCCGTCAATGCGAACAAGAGGTGACCGAGACGTGTAGCCAATGGCACCCCATACCATCATGCCAGGTGATACGCCAGTATGGCGATGACGAATACACGCTTCCAATGTGCGTTCACAGCGATGTCGCCAAACATGGATGGACCATCATGATGCTGCAAACAGAACCAGGATTCATCGGAAAAAATGTCGTTTTGCCATTCGTGCACCCAGGTTCGTCGTTGAGTACACCATCGCTGGCGCTCCTATCTGAGATGCAGCGCCAAGGGTAACCGCAGCCATGGTCTCCGAGCTGATAGTCCATGTTGCTGCAAACATCGTCGAACTGTTCGTGCAGATGGTTGTTGTCTTGCGAACGTCCCCATCTGTTGACTCAGGGATCGAGAGGTGGCTGCACGATCCGTTACAGCCATGCGGATAAGATGCCTGTCATCTCGACGGTTAGTGATACGAGGCCGTTAGGATCCAGCACGGCGTTCCGTATTACCCTCCTGAACCCACCGATTCCATGTTCTGCTAACAGTCACTGGGTCTCGACCAACGCGAGCAGCAATGTCGCGATACGATAAACCGCAATCGCGATAGGCTACAATCCGACCTTTATCAAAGTGATGGTACGCATTTCTCCTCTTTACACGAGGCATCACAACAACGTTTCACCAGGCAACGCCGGTCAACTGCTGTTTGTGTATGAGAAATCGGTTGGAAACTTTCCTCATGTCAGCACGTTGTTGGTGTTGCCACCGGCGCCAAACATGTGTGAATGCTCTGAAAAGCTAATCATTTGCATATCACAGCATCTTCTTCCTGTTGGTTACATTTCATGTCTGTAGCATGTCATCTTCCTGGTGTAGCAGTTTTAATGGCCAATAATGTACTTTGAGATGGTACTTTGAGACACGCCGTTTATAGGAGGCCCACTCACAGTGACTTGACTGATCGAGGTGGCGCAATGTTTAGCACACTGCACTCGCATTCGGGAGGACTACGGTTCTAGCCTGCGTCCGGCCATCCTAATTTAAGTGTTCCGTGATTTGCATAAATCGCTTCAGGCAAATGCCGGGATGGTTCTTTTGAAAGGGTACGGCCGACGTCCTTCCCCATCCTTCCCTAAGCCGATGGCTCCGCTGACGTCGCTGTTTCGTCCCCTGCCCCAAGTCAACCAACCAACAAGGACTTGTATCTTCAGGCTGATAGATGTCACCATCCGGCTAAGCGTGAAGGGGTAATACGTAATTTCGCTCCTGAGGCACATCATCTCTGACCGTGAAAAAAAAAAAAAATCTACAGCCTTTTTTTGCTCTGGCAGGCACCATTTACAACGGGTTGGTCGCATTTTGCGGAGACATGATGCGTAATGTTGTTTTGGATCAGCGTGTAATATTTAAGGCTCTTTTAGGGTCCATAAAGTATAACCTTGGTTTGCGTAATGCGGATGTCTACCAAAGCGTCTACTGAAGCGGCGTCTCATACCTTGGTCAGACTATTGGGACCATGGAAAAACGGAGTATTGAACATAAGCGGCACATGTTATAACAGACGAGAAAATCTTGTATATGAGAACAGTGCCTTCATAACTTGGGAATGTACCAAAACGGTGTTTCTGGCATGCACTTGCAGCTACCGCGATAGTAATACAAGCAACTTTATGAAGAGGGCAACCACAGCTCACAAACATTATGGTTCAAATGGCTGTGATCACTATGGGACTTAACTTCTAAGGTCATCACTCCCCTAGAACTTAGAACTACTTAAACCTAACTAACCTATGGACATCACACACATCCATGCCCGAGGAAGGATTCGAACCTGCGACCGTAGCGCTCTCGCGGTTCCAGACTGTAGCGTCTAGAACCGCTCGGCCACTCCGACCGGCACAAACATTATGAACAGCAATAACAAAACTCAATAAGAATTCAAATTATCATAAAAATTACAACCATTAAGTATTGATAGTCGACTATCAAAACACTCAAAGTTTATTGCTTACTTCCACAGGCTGCTTACACTACATCAGCCGATTATCAACGCTGCGGAAGTACGCACTTTACACGGGTTTTTCAGGTTTACTTCACTGGTTTTATACAGTTAGTGTCGTTTTTTTTTCACAGTAGCGATGATGAAAAAATGCTCAAAACTCGTAAGATATCCGCTTTAGACGCCATGTTTACTGGGCGTTTTTTCTGGTTTAGTCCGTACAGTCACGTCTCAAAACACGGAAAGCAAAGAGGTTTGAGTAGAAGAGATTTGTTTCACAGTATCGAAGATGATGAAGTGCGCATAACTTTCGATGTATATATTTTAGAGCCCATGTTTACTAGCCTTTTTTTCTCTGCATGATCGTTCCTGTCACAACCCTGACTATTGACCATCCCTCCTGAGATAGGCTGTATATCATTCGTCATTTGGTTTTGAAGCTATGACACTGTCAGACCAAACTGATGTATTTAACATCAGCGTGTCATGGAAACAACTGTTTTACGAGTGCAAATGCCCAAAAATGTCCCATCAGCTTTGCGCCATCGTCAGTTCATTTTACAGAAAAAAAAAGACTACAAATAAGATACAGAACAGACTAGAAAAGCAGGGTAACACTCACAGATACATTCAAACGATGGCGCATTTACGAACTTGCCTCCTACTCTTTCCGGTCAGTACACACAGGCCAAACATTCTGGAACTTCAAAACAGATATTCAGAACACCCCGCTACTCTAAAACGTAACAGCTCCTACATCACATTTGTTGACCACTTAATTAGGCCACAGCCATCACCCAGAGTAGAAGAAAATGTCCAGCACACAGAGGACATTACCAGAAGTGAAACTGCTTATAAACGCCTGCAGTACGCTATGCAACGACACACTATTTAACGCATTAAAAGAGCTATAAACAAAAGACGACCCAAGTAGATAAACTTACACATTCGCGTAGAGGAAGAAAGAGAGTAAACTTTTAGGTGTGACTGACAAGATGACAAGTGAACGTTAACAGGGACTGAACACACAGCAGCAACATAAACACGGCAGCTAGTGAAATGAAAAAACGTAACTTGCGAGCGAAATTCATCTTGTGCTTGTGTGTGGATCTGAGAACGGACACCATCTGTATTTAATCGCAGAATACAGTCACGAACTTTCTTCAGAATACGTTTATAAGGTGTTTTATTAAGCAACCAACCAAACCCACACTAACATCATTCATCTGCGGCTACAAATATACAGTAATGTGAAGAGGGCCCTAAATAAGACGACAACGAAAAAAAATGATAAAACACACAAAAACAGCTTTATGCTAAATTTCGTTATAATAGCTGTTACTTAAAACATGTTTGCATTTTAGAGAAGTAAATAACAGTACCCACTGACGATGGCACAAAGGCGCCGAAACATATTTCGGTATTTGTACACAACAGCTGATTCCATAATACTTTCGAGAACATACCTTCACCGAGGAGTCAAGCAGTATATTGCTCCCTCCTACGAATATCTCGCGAAGAGGCCATGGGGATAAAATCAGAGAGATTAGAGTCCACACAGAGCCATACCGACAATCTTTCTTTCCACGAACAATACGACACTGGAATAGAGGGGAGAACCGACAGAGGTACTCAAGGTACCCTCCGCCACACACCGTCAGGTGGCTTGCGGAGTATAGATGTAGATGTAAATAGGCGGACCTGAAATCCCGGATATGTGCACAGATACAGATGAAGGCACGTAGAAAATTCCTACCTGTCTACGTTAGCAAGAAATTTTTGTTAGTTCAGCCAATCATTTCGGCCTGCCGATAGTCCATAACAGTACGTCATAATTCTTAGAAGGTATCGTTCAAGATAACAGACGTGGTCTGTAAGATAAGTGCCGAATGAGTTCTCGTCAGGGCGAGAAAACACCTCTTTTGTGACGCCGAAGCTGTTGCTTCATTTCTTCTGATACCTGTCAAAGACATTACCGAAATAGATTTCGGTCTTCCTTCAGCCAACAGCTGCTTCCCTCCCCCACCCCCCTCCACCCCCTCGCCACTAATATCAGAGTCCACATACCAACATAGAACCGCGGGAGCACGGAAATGCCTACTATAGACGCACGCACATGCAGGTGGTGCCTACAGACGTGGGCCCTATCGATCAGACAGAAAGAAAACAAAGAGTTGGAGGATAACAGGCTGAAACAAACCAAATAAAAAGACAGGTTATTTCATTGTTCCGACCGCTGGTTGCGCCCGAAAAAGCGTAAAACCTACTCTCTGTGTGGCCGGCATTCCGTTGTTCTTTTTTTCCCAGTTAGTGGCCGTCAGTGAGCGCGGCAGGAAGCTTTTGGCAGCAGACGGCTCAGTCACAGATAAACGACCAGTCAGATAGCGCGCTGAGGGGGCGTGCCCACCCCTACCTCACCCCCACAGGCCCGGTGCTCTGCGCGCATATCGTGTGTCCACCGTCACCCTAGCGTCTCTCTATCAACTGTATCATCGCGCTGCAATAGCAGAATGCTAATTGTTATAACCAGTTACGCTAACCATATTATGCTTTGCACCACGCGTTTCGAAGGAGCATCAGATAGATTTATTTCTGTTTTGGATTACTTGTAGACACTGCCAGACGAAAAAAGTGGAGACTCTAGAAAGGGAGTAGGAAGCGAAATGAAACGAATCTTCTGGGATGATAATGGAAGCTAAAGAAAAGAATTAAAATTTGTGCCATGGCGGGGACATGAACCCGCGTTGCCTTCTTTACTAGGCAGGTCCGCTAGCTATTACAGAACCACAGCACAACAGATAATATAGCTGCACAGGTTACCCAATGCCCTCCGCAACACAAACTTCAATTCACATCTTTATCTTATTTGCTCCTTCTTAGATTGTCACTATCTCTTGAGGAAAATTTAATTCCGTCACATCTACGAATCATCTAGGGTCTAGAGTGCATGTGATGTTATCTCAATGATTACAAAATCTGATCAAATTTGTATAAAACAACTTTGCAGTGTGAGTGCTCTTACCAGTACGACGTTGTATCACCTCTGACTGGGTCTATGTACTGATTTTCAGTTGGGAAGCGTTCTATCCTCTCCTGACGCAACATAGTCCTAAATGTTTGTCACTGGTCCTTGATATCCCTGATGCTGCCACTGAGACAAAGATGACGTTAGAGCCGGTCCCACGTATGCTCTATCGGAGACAAATCTTGAGGATACTGCTGGAATACCTCAGGATCAAGCATACAGTTCATAGAAACACTTGGCATGCATAGACGTATATTGTCCTGTTGAGAAATGGCGCCACAATACTGTCGCAAGAGGGGCAACACATGAGGATCCAAGATGTCCGTGACGTACCGTTGTGACGTCTCAGGTACCGCAGATCCAAACTCGCCCACAATGTTCATCCGGGTAGTGCAGAACCGCGATTCATCGCTGAACACAATGCAACACCATTTATCAACAGTCCAAGCATCCCGGTCACACCACCACTCCAGACGCCGCCGTTTGTGTTGTGGTGTTAACGGCAGACGACAAGTTGGAGGAAAGACACAGAATGTTGCAGGGAGTCAATTACCTGTTCTCGGATGGCAGGCGGGTGTTCGAAGGTGTTCCATGTGCTAGATGTACGGTCTGGTCGCCAGACGTAGTCGGCGGGAAAGCTGACGAGTATGCCTGACCATGAGGTCCCATGCAGTTCCAACATAGTGTCACTGTCACATCCGAATGCCTCCAAAACTCTTGATATTGCACGAGTCGACCACCTGGCCAAATGGAGAACCACAGTCGGGCTCCGTCCAAACGGTAAGGTGCCGACAACTTTGTCTTGCACGAGTACACAGCGTATGGTAACATTACACAAGTAGAACACTAATGCAGTTTGGCGGCTGTTACACCTTTCACAAACAATTGCAAGTATTATCATTTATGTACCGTCAACAGTGTGTACGTGTATTTATACTGACATCCATATCCTCATGCGTACTTTACGTTTTTGTCAGACTGTGTATTATACTTTTCTCCAGGCATTTGGAAGCATTGTATTTCCATCATCAGGCGGATTTATTTCCATTAATAAAGATGTATCTACTGTGCCTACGCCTTTTGAGTTATCTGTGGCACAGTTATTCAGTTGTCACGGGTTCCGCCTTGACATGTATATCCATCACTTACTATCTTACAGTCCATTTAACCACAATTGTCCTACGCGTAAGTTAAAAATAACCCGATGATTCATTCATTCATGAAGAAGAAACTGTCTTGTGAAATTAGTCGAATCTTTTAGAAATAATTTGTATTTGTATACTTATTTAATCAATGTATTCTCATAGGTCGACCATAAGGCAGAGCGACTGCACGCCTAGTGGCTATTTTGCGTCGTTCCAGATCGCCCTACATTAACCTTTTCTCTTTGTTATTATTTCATTCCATAATTGCAGGGCGAGGGTGACCTAGCAGTGCAACTGTACTCAGCTATTCAGCCAAATTTAAAAGTAGCAGAAATGAAATAAAGATTTTAAAAAAAGGATGAACTATTCATAGATGTTTTAAATACAAAAAAGACATTTAATATTTAAACATAGGAAGACGTTGGTTGATTTAAAAAAAATTATTTGCGAGTACATCAAAACAGATACTGCATTGTATTACACGCCACTACAACGTGATGGAAGGAACCTGCATTTAGGAGTAATGGCGAGAGGGAAGTTACGATGGTCCTTTGGCGAAAGCTTCATAGTTCAGAAAGGTTGGGGGTTCATGGTATGTACGTACAGAGTGCGAGGAAAAATTTGGATTCCAGGCACAGATAGCTATCCCCCACTATGTACTTGTGTACCTTCCTCACTCATTAACTCATGGAGAGCTTATACTGGATACACTTGCATGTTTCATTTTTTCATGCTGTTGGTGTGACCATCTATTTTGCTTCCTCTTCTCTAGCTTATAATGCCCTCCGCCAGTCACGGCGTTCAACCTGGCTTATTTTAACGGCCCATCGTTTACGGTCAGCTATTTGTCGTGCTACTATTGTTCTTACCCTCCCCCCCCCCCCCCACCTTTTGGTTGCGTGTACATTTCTGCCCATAAATAATTTAGGTACTAAGGGCCGGGCTGTTGTACAGAATGCAACATGCGACCGGTGGAGGGTGAACTTACTGGCACCACGTTATGTAATCATTCTCTTGACTCGATGTATCGCGATGTACAAGACGGCCACTGGTGGTTGCGATTCTTCGGTCAGTAACTGCCTATGCTGCAATCCGGCGCTTCACCAACAGAGGGTGCTGACTTCTTAACGTCTGATCTTACATTTTGTCCATTCGGCTCCTTTTCATTACTTTTTTCTCATTCTATTTGAAGTTGTTAACCAATTTATCTTAATACATGCATATAGTATTACTTTTAGCTGAAGTTACTGCCATAGTTTCCCGGCATCACTTGTTGTCACTCACCCATTATAATCACCTACATCAACATGGATACTCTGCAAATCACACTTAGGAGCCTCCTAGAGGGTTCATCGAACCACCTTCACAATAATTCTGTATTATTCCAATATAGGAGAAAGTTGGTTATTGAAATTTCTAGAGAAGATTCCGCGGCAACGAAAAATGCCTTTGTTTTAATTATGTCCACCCCACATCTGCACCACGGAAGTGACACTTTCTTCCTTATTTCTCGATAGTACAAAACGTGCTCTTCTTATTTCAACTATATCGATGTACTCCGCTAATGCTATCTGCTAAGGATCACTTATCACGCACCAGTACTCCAAAAGAGGACGGTCAATCGTGGTGTAGGCAGTCTCTTCAGTAGAACTGTTGCATCTTCTAAGTGTTCTGCCAATAAAAAGGAGTCTTTGGTTTGCCTTTGGCATAACATTTAAGTTATTCGTAATTGTAATTCCTAGGTATTTAGTTGAGTCTACAGCCTTTACATTTGACTGAATTATAGTGCAACCGAAGTTTGACGAATTCCTTTTAGAAATCAAGTGGCTGATCCCACACTTTTCATTATTTAGGGTCAAGTGCCAATTTTCGCACCATACAGATTTCTTTCCTAAATTGTTTTGCAATCTTCTGATGAATTTACTAGACGACAAACGACAGCATCAACTGCAAACAGCCTAAGACGGCTGCTCAGTTTGCTCCTAAATCATTTATACAGATACGGAACAGCAGAGGTTCTATAACACTGCCTTGGGAGAACGCCAGAAAACACTTCAGTTTTACTCGGAAACTTTCCGTCAATTACTACCAACTGTGACCTCTCTGACAGGAAAGCAGAATCCACTCGCATAACTGAGACGATATTCTACAAGCACGCAATTTCACTACTAGCCGCTAGTGTGCTACAGTTTCTGGAAATATAGAAATACGCAGTCAACTTGAAAGCCCGTGACAATAGGACTCAACACTTCGTGTGAGTAAAGAGCTAGTTGTGTTTCACAAGAACGATGTTTTGTAAGTCCGTGTTGACTGAGTGTCAATTGACGGTTCTCTTCGACGTAATTCGTAATGTTAGAACATGATATATATCCCAAAATCCTGCTACATATCGACGTTAATGATATGGGCCTGTAATTTAGTGAAATACTGTTACTACTTTTCTTGACTATTTTGGAAAAAATGGTTTTACTTAATTGTTTGTTTTTACTTAATTGTACGTGTATATTAGTTAGATGTGTGTGCAGTAGTCACTGCAGCCGGATTTACGTCACAAACATGAGTTTAGCGTCGCGACTGCACACCACTGCACTTGAAAAGCCTCGCCGTTCGCATTGTTTAGTCTCCTGGCTCTGTGGCCTGGCCTGTACTGTATTATTATACCTCTTGGACGACGGCAGGCTAACTTTGTTTACACCTCCTGATGCCACTTCGGAATTTCATTACAGAAAAATGAAAAATGTCATAAAACCGCCTTGAGTTGCCAGCAACGCTAGAAAACACTCTGTAGTTCAAAATTAACGGCTATCTAACACGGGATAGTTCGAATTGTTTCGTCACTCGTTTCTGTGTTTCTTTCGCTATTCAGCTATTCGCGACACTCCTATGTTTACTGTGGTGAGCGTACTGTAAGACCTTCGGTACACACACCATCAGATTATTTGACTTGTCGCTCTAACGAAGTATGCGAGTGTCAGCAATATGTCTTGTGGTCTTATCGTGGCGTGTTTCTCTTCTGCCGTTAGGTCAGACGATAGAAATGCCACTTGCAGGCTAAGAGTAGCAGATTGACGGTGACCAACTTTAAACAGAGCTTGATTAATTTTCACACACATTTATTAAAATAATAACAAGCATAAACATTACGTAACTTGATTATGGATGCTGTTTACAATTGACAATCTGAAGTTCCTTTGGTCTTGGTACGTTAATCTTATTCTCATATATCTCTGTTACTTGACAAAGTGTCTATACATTTATCTTCATGGCTATGTACAGGAAGATGATAATCTTCGTAGGTGCAGACTGAAACTTGACTACAGACTGGTGCAGACAAATGCAGACTGGCTAATCGGAGGTCTGTACACTCGTTATAATACCTCGCTCGCTCAGGTTTCACTGCGCGAGTGTGATCCGCGAGGAGAAAAGGTTCTACGTTAGCAGCAATCTCATTGGCTGCGTTACATATTAACACGCGGATCGGCGGGAACAGAATTTGGTCCGTCTATAACGCAGCGCCATCTCGTAGTGCGGAGACGGAGGAGAGCTGCCCCTGCGCTGTTGTGCTTAGCGAGGCGCGCTCCAGTGGGAAAGCTGTGTACGCGCTGACTACGCGGAACTATGTACACAACATTTACTCAACGGCGCATGGTGCACTACAGTGCATAAAACAGTTGTAAAAACATGACTTACAAGGAGAAACAAGTGTTTGATTATCGCAGAAAAGAAGCAAACTGTGGAGTGAAAGGGAAAGAAAAAAAGTATCGGGCCTTCGCCATACAAGCTGTCAACAATACTGAAGCGTAAAGATCGGACTGCTGAAAACGTATCATACGGAGGGAGGAAGATAGAGAACCAAGACCGATTCCATCTGTGACTCCAAAACAGGCAAAGTCGTTATGAGAAATGATGCGCATGTACATCTATAGAACAAATGTAGACGACGATGTAAGTAAACTTTTTTGGGGGTGGTGGTGGTGATGGGGTTAGGTAAGGGCTACCCTCCTAGTTGATCAGTCAGCCTTTCGATAAATCGAATTCACAGTCCCTTGAACTTCAAATTATCGGGAGTCGGCTGTAGTAGTAGTTTTCCGAAACTTGTAGTGCATAAATAGAGCTGTGTTGTAGCTTTCCGGTGCTCATCTTTTCTTACTGTAGAAGATGCTAGTCATACGGCAAAACAGAGGTGAACGTCGAAGCGCAGCGGATTGCAGCGACTGTGTCGCAGAACCAAGAGCGTCCTAGTGTCCGCTGAACACTATTCCCCTCCCTCCCTTGTGTGTGTGTGTGTGTGTGTGTGTGTGTGTGTGTTGTTGTGTTGTGCGGCGTCGCCGCTCTTTGATCTGCAGTAGTCCTCATTAGTTCTCTCAGGCCGAACGTTCAGCCCAGAGGGTACACGATGTAATGCGGAGGGAAATGTGATGTGACGTGATGTGATGTGGGGGGCACGGACAGGCTGGGGTCGCCGATGGAGTAGGAGTAGCCTGGAACGAGCAGCTGTTGCTGTTGTTCCCCGAGTTCGCTCAGGAATCTGTGGACAGCGCCCCTAGCTGCTCCGGAATTAATTTCGCGTTTACCAGGAGGCGCGGTTGCGGCCGTCCCGGAATGAACTGAGTGCTGCCCAAATTACTCCCTGCTAGACTCACAACGCGCGAGAGAACCTTGGCGATACGGGCAAAGTGGTCCGGCCAGAGGGAGGTTGGGAGAGAGAGTGGGGGTTGGGAAAGGGGGAAGAAGGAAGATTAGCGGTTAACGCACCGTCGAAGACGAGGTCATTACTTTAAAACCGGAGCATAATTTCGGATAGGGGAAAGAATGGAAGGAGAAATCGAAAGTGTCCTTTCAAAGGAACCATCCTGGCATGTGCTTCAAGCGCTTAAGGAAAATCACTGAAAACCAAGTACTGGTTGACCAGTAGGGAATTTTAAGTTCCGTCCTTCCGAATGCAATTCCAGTGTTCTAATAATTCTCTACATACACGTACATACTTCGAAACTCTCTATACGGTGCACAGCGGAGATTTTCTTGTCACTGATACTCATTCCCTTTCCTGTTCCACTCATTAATAGAGCAAGGGAAAAACTACTGCCTATATACTTCCGTACGAGTCCTCATCCCTCTTTTCTTGTTTTCACTATAAGATTGTTCTGCAATTTTTCACAAATTCCAGTTCGCTAAACATTCCAAGCAGGCCGGTGTGGCCGAGCGGTTCTAGGGGCTTCAGCCTGGAACCGCGCGACCGCTACGGTCGCAGGTTCGAATCCTGCATCGGGCATGGATGTGTGATGTCCTTAGGTTAGTTACGTTTACGTAGTTCTAAGTTCTAGGGGACTGATGACCTCAGGTGTTAAGTCCCATAGTGCTCAGAGCCAAACATTCCAAGCAGTGTTTCGCGAAAACAGCGTCCTCTTCCCTTCACAGATTTCCATTAGAGTACATGTAGAATTTTCGTAATATTCGCGTGTTGATCAAACGCACCCTTAAGAAATCTAGAAGCAACACTTTAAATTGCTTTGAGGTTTCCTTTAATCGAACCAGGTGGGGATCAGAGCTTAAGAATGCGTCGCGTTGCAAAAGTGTTATGTATAGATCTACTAAGCTTTTCTAGAATTCTCCCATTAATCCGAAGTCGAACATTCACCTTCCCTACAACTGGTCTTACGCCTTCATTTCTTTCCATATTGTTAGGTCTAGATATTTCATCGACTTCACTGTGAGAAGTAGGACACCACAAATACTGTATTCGAAAATTACATGATTGTTTCTCTTAATCATCTTCATTAACTTACATTTACTCACATTCAGAGGAAGCTGCCATTCATCATACCATAAAAAGATTGTATGCAGATCACCATATCTGCTCATAAACCAATCAGAGATGACGTAGCGTCATCAACATCCGCAGATCATTTATGTATAAAGGATGTTCCACAAATATTCCGATTACTACAGAAGGTTTTTTTTTTTTTTTGGTCATCAGTCTACTGACCGGTTTGATGCGGCCCGCCACGAATTCCTTTCCTGTGCTAACCTCTTCATCTCAGAGTAGCACTTGCAACTTACGTCCTCAATTATTTGCTTGACGTATTCCAATCTCCGTCTTCCTCTACAGTTTTTGCCCTCTACAGCTCCCTCTAGTACCATGGAAGTCATTCCCTCATGTCTTAGCAGATGTCCTATCATCCTGTCCCTCTCCTTATCAGTGTTTTCCACATATTCCTTTCCTCTCCGATTCTGCGTAGAACCTCCTCATTCCTTACCTTATCAGTCCACCTAATTTTCAACATTCGTCTATAGCACCACATCTCAAATGCTTCGATTCTCTTCTGTTCCGGTTTTCCCACAGTCCATGTTTCACTACCATACAATGCTGTACTCCAGACGTACATCCTCAGAAATTTCTTCCTCAAATTAAGGCCGGTAGAGAACATCAAAACGAATGTGTGTAGTAATGGTGCAGATGGTCCCTGATGGCAATTTCTGGTGATATGGACAAAGGGAAGGCAGTTCAGTGTTCTAATTACAGCAGTTACATTCACAGGAACTGCTCGAATGCGCAACCACTGGTCAGTGTGCTCGCAGTGCATCGTCGGACCATTGACTGTCGCGTCCATTCGAAGACTCCTGGCATGTCCGCAAAGGTACCAGCAGCGACGGCAATTCTAGCGGCGAGATGGTCTCCTGTCTGCACAACGGTTCCACGCACTAGCTGCATCATATGCCCCCAGAGGAAGAAATCCAGACACGTGAGGTCTGATAACCTGGTTGGCCAAGCCACAGGGCCACTTCGTTCGATCCATCGAGTCCCGAAGGTGACACTAATCCTCCAACAGTTCTGACAACACACGTTTCACAGTTTCGAAAATCAGTACACATTCCCAGTAAGCAACACGAACGCCACAGCTAACGTCAACACCCCTAACAAAATGTTCGCCAACATTGCAAGCTGATTTTAGACATTGTCCGTTCCTTATCTAAATACGTTTGTTTTGATGTTCTCTGTCTCCTGTATTAATTTGAACGTATAGTTCCTGAACACCCTACGTTGAGAACAAGCGCTCTCTACCACACTTACCTGGGACACTTCTGACGATACCTTTGTCGCTGATGAACGCCATACTGTATTCTACTAATTAAAAAATCAAGCAACTTACATATCTGAGGGCTTACTCTGTATGTTCGAACCTCTGTTGACAGACTGCAGTGTGGCGCCACGTCAAACGCTTTCCTGAAATCTAGGATACGTAATACACCTTTTACCCTTCATACATTGAAGCGATGCTTTATATAGCCGTGCTAATTCTTAGACAGAAGCTATTCTAAATGGTTCAAATGGCTCTGAGCACTATGGGACTTAATATCTAAGGTCATCAGTCCCCTAGAACTTAGAACTACTTAAACCTAACTAACCTACGGACATCACACACATCCATGCCCGAGGCAGGATTCGAACCTGCGACCGTAGCGAGCTGTACTCATGCCGTACTCCTTGTATACTCTTTATGTCTAATAAAATTTTCAGCTGAATCTCTGTTTCCTTTCCGATCTTCGATCTCAGCTAACATTTACCCCTGACGTTTGCGGTCATGGATTGCTGTGCAATTTTCAGTCTTTATGATGTACAGTCTTTATGATTACCGAACAATCAGTTTAAGAAGAATTCTGCAGCAAACCCATGCAGATCATACCTGTCTGTTCAAATGGTTCAAATGGCTCTGAGCACTATGCGACTTAACTTCTGCGGTCATCAGTCGCCTAGAACTTAGAACTAATTAAACCTAACTAACCTAAGGACATCACACACATCCATGCCCGAGGCAGGATTCGAACCTGCGACCGTAGCGGTCACGCGGTTCCAGACTGTAGCGCCTAGTACCGCACGGCCACATCGGCCGGCCTACCTGTCTGTAATTTTCTGTGTCCATTCGTTTAACTTTCTTATATGTGAGAGTCACCTGTGTTTTTTTTCCAGTCTCTAGTGACTTTCTGCTGGGCGACAGGCTCGTGATAAATGCAAGCTACCTCTTAGTGCAATGTCGAAGAGTAACGCTGTAAAAACCGAATTGAAATTACATCTACGCTAACGGAGAAAAACTGCATCTCCGAAAAGTGATTAAAGTAGAGTAATGAAATTTGTGGAATACATTTGTCTAAGGAACGTATTTAAATGATTAACAATGCAAGCTCATAGATTAATGTAAGCACGAGGCAAGCCATTGCAAATGTCAAATGCTGGTATATTAATAACTGCTGTTATCTCCAGAAAGTTGAATACAAGCATGCAAACGGGCATGAAATTTGTTGTTAAGGTGCCGCAGGTCAGCTTGTCGGATGCAGTCCCATGCCTGTTATACTGTTGTGGACGACGCTGGAGTTTTCGTCCGATGATCTCCCATACGTCTTCGACTGTTGGCAGACCTGGTGATCGAGCAGATCAAGCCAACATGTCGACACTCTGTAGAACATGCTCTGTTAGAACAGTGGCATTCGGCCAACTTTATTCTATTGAAAATACCCCCTAAAATGCTGTTCATGAATGGCAGCACGAGACGTACACCAGCTAGCCAGCGGAGAAGAACCAATTATCTACGAACATATCATAAGTTATGTAATCTGTTTATTTCTCTTAATGCAAGTTATTACTAATTGTTTCCTTTGTGTTGCATATCCTCACATCCTGGAAAACTTCCTCGAATTGAACCCACACTTTTGCTCTGCTTATCCACTAAGGATACAGCAGAAAATGGCGACGAGAATAGGATTCGTGAAGTTTGTCTACTATTTGTGAGTAGCACATTGCTTGCTTTGCCGTCGTTGCTTAGGTCAAAAATTTTTCGCAGGGATTGCGACACACAGCACTGACGTGCCGATTTTGCTTTTGTGTTTTTTGTCTTCTTTCATTTTCTAGCTTGTTAGCCATTGTGGGTTGCTATAGTCTTCGTAACATTAAGTTGTGTCCTAGTTTATTGCTAACTTTTTTGCTAACATTTTTATTGCTTGTGTACTATGTCGACCCCACCTGAAATACCTGCCGGGCTTCCCAATATGCCACAGCCAGGCCACGCCACGCACCACCCACTATTGCTGATCTCTTGAATGTTATTTATGCCCAGGTTCAACAGCTGCAGAGCCAAAGCCAGCAATTGGCTGGATTGCAACAGCTGATGCTCCAGATGCTGCAGCTACTTCATCAACAACAACAGCAACAGCCAGCAGCAGTACCCGCTGCTAGCAGGCCGGTGTGGCCGAGCGGTTCTAGGCGCTTCAGTCTGGAACCACGCGACCGCTACGGTCGCAGGTTCGAATCCTGCCTCGGGCATGGATGTGTGTGATGTCCTTAGGTTAGTTAGGTTTAATTAGTTCTAAGTTCTAGGCGACTGATGACCTCAGAAGTTAAGTCGCATAGTGCTCACAGCCATTTGAACCATTTGATGAATGGCAGCACAACAGGCTGAATGACGAGACTGACGTACAAATCTGCAGTCAGGATGCGTGGGATAGCTACGAGAGTGCTCCTGCTGTTACACGATTCGCATCCCAGACCATAACTCCAGGTGTAGATCTAGTACATTTTGCACTTAGACAGGTTGGCTGCACGCCCTCAACTGGCCTCTTCCTAATCAACACACGGCCATCACTGGCACCATGGGAGAACCAGCTTTCATCGGAAAAAACACAACAAACATCTACCCTACCCACCAATGAGTTCGCGTTTGACACTCCTCTCAAACAGTGCTTGTTTATGGTCAGCTGAATGCGCCTTACAGGGCTTCTGTCTCGCTGCTGTCCTTGAAGTAACGATTTGTAACAGTTCGCTCAGTCATTGTGGTGCCAACTCTCCTCAAACTGCTCTGGAGATGCAGTACGATGCGCCAGAGCCACACACCGAACACGATGGTGTTCCCTGTCGATAGTGCCAAATGGTCATCCAGAATCCGGCCTTCTTGTGACCGTACATTCTCTTGACCACCGCTGCCAGCAGTCACGTACAGTGGCTATGTTTCTCGCTAGTTTTTCTGCAGTATCGCAAAAGGAAGATGCAGCTTCTCGTACCCCTATTACATGACCTCGTTCATACTCAGTGAGGTGTTGATAACGGGGTCTTTGTCGCCTTAAAGGCATTCTTCATTACCAGCGCCTCACGACGTCCAGTCTCAAAGGTACCAATTCTAACTACCGTTAAAGTGTTCATTTTAAGCAATAGTGCCGCTGCTAGTGTCTCTCTTATGAGAGTGGCAGGAAACTGGAGGACACAGTATCTGTCAGATGTAGAAGCACGCTTACCAACTTTCGATTATGTCGCAAAACTCCTTGGTGCTGTGATTTTTTTCCGTTTGTGGATATTTGGCAACTTTTTTATTTTCAGCTCTTTCAGCTACTTTTGAAGGCTGGGATACTTGTTTCTATGTCCTCCGCACGGTAGTGTATATGTGTGTGTGTGTGTGTGTGTGTGTGTGTGTGTGTGTGTGTGTGTGTGTGTGTGTGTGTGTGTGACCAAGAGAGAGAGAGAGAGAGTGGTGTGCGTACTGTAAGACCTTCAGTACACACATCATCAGATTTTTGACTTGTCGCTCTAACGAAGTACGCGAGTGTCAGCAATAAGTCTGGGGGTCTTATCGTGGCGTGTTTATCTTCTGCCGTTAGGTCAGACGACAGAAATGCCACTTGCACGCTTAGAGTAGCAGATTGACGGTGAACAACTTTAAACAGAACTCGATTAATATTCACACACATTTATTAAAATAATAACAAACATAAAAATTACTTAACTTGGTTCTGGATGCTATTTACAATTGACAATCTGAAGTTCCTTTGGTATTGGTACGTTAATCTTATTCTCACATATATCTCTGATACTTGACAAAAGTGTCTATACATTTATCTTCATGGCTATGTACAGGAATATGGTAATCTTATTAGGTGCAGACTGAAACTTGACTATAGACTGGTACAGACAAATGTAGAGCTCCTACAGACTGGTACAGACAAATGCAGACTGGTACAGACAATGCAGACTGGCACAGACAAATGCAGACTGAGTAATAGGAGGTCTGTACACTCGTTATAATTCCTCGCGCGTTCATGTATCACTGCGCGAGTGTGATCCGCGAGGAGAAAAGGTTCTACGTTAGCAGCAATCTCATTGGTTGCGTTACATTTTAATACACGGGTCGGCGGAAGCAGAATTTGGTCCGTCTATAAAGCAGCGCCATCTCGTAGTGCGGAGACGGACGAGCGCTGCACCTGTGCTGTTGTGCTTAGCAGGGCGCGCTCTAGTGGGAAAGTTGTGTACGCGCTGACTACGCGGAACTATGTGCACAACACAGAGAGAGAGAGAGAGAGAGAGAGAGAGAGAGAGAGAGAGAGAGAGAGGGAGAGAGAGAGAGAGAGAAAGAGGGAGGTACTTACGACCGGAAATTCCATTACTCATAAACAGCTCTATCCCTCGTTATATTCGTCTCAACCAGTCTACCAACGCGAAGTGAGGTGCCAGGCTCTGTATCATTTATCGGTAGAATTGTAAGCAAATTGTAACATTCATAGCTCTTGTGCTCATGATTACTTTATTGTAATCTAGATAAATCAAACAGGGACCTCATCCGACAGAACGGTATTGATCGGTGTTTGCGATGTGGGAAAGTTGCCATATTCATTTTGCACTCGCTACTGCAGTTCGGTGACGTGGAACGGAGAGGGCATGTCACGCCGTGCATGGCTGTTAGAGTGCGAATGTAGCTCCAAAACCTGTAACATCAGCACATTTAACAGTTACATGTCAGGGAGGAATTTGCAAGGGAGTTAAAAATAGCAAGTTGAAAATAGCATCTCTCATCTTGTAAAGTTGTGTCTAAAATACTTCTTTCACGTAATACCTGACAGCTGTCAAATTATTCAAACCGCCTGAAGTGTTTTGGATGATTAGCAAATAGATACCAAATGCTATTTGGATCTAACAGCTAAATAATATCTACCTAAGTTTACATGATAACATAGCCATAGCTTATTTTAAAAGAAATCATTTTGAAGCTTTGTCCGAATAATGTACTTTGAAAAACACTACAATTTCTTTGTTTGTGAAGAACATTTAAACCGAATTTTCTTCCTATCACCTTTTTTGGGATTTTTTGAATGTAAAGTATGCACTGCAGCAGGTTAACCGAAAATGTAGCCACTGAAACACGTAATTAATAACTCTTCCCTTGTTCCGTCCGAAGAATACACTCTCTCATATACTTTTCAGTGATTTCTGCAGTGTAGAGTTAGATGTGTTATGTGACTGCCTCCATTCAAGGCAGCAGTTCTCACACTACGCTAAGGCCACAACCAGCTTGCACAGTGACTTGTTGAAAACTTGGATTCATGGCTTCGTGGGGTCTCGAATACTACCATCAGCTCTTACCAACTGAAATGGGGACTAATCTGATCAGCTCACGGTTTTTTAGTTGTCTACGGTCGAACCGATATGGTCAGAACCCAAGGGAGAGGCGCTGCAGGCGATGTCGTCCTGTTAACAAAGGCCCTCGGCTTGGTCGTCTGCTGCCATAGCCTATTAGCCCCAGATAACGCCGCACTCTCCTATGGCATACGTTCATCGTACGTCCCTCATTGATTTCTACGGTCATTTTAGCAGTGTTGCTCCTATATTAGCAGTGATAACTCTACGCAAACCCCGCTGCTCTCGGTCGTTAAGTGAAGGTCTCGGTTATTGCATTGACCGAGGTGAGATATATTGCCTGAAGTTTGTTACTCTCGCACACTCTTGACGCAGTGGATCTCGGAATGTTGAATTCCCTAACGATTTCCGAAATGGAATGTCCCATGCGTCCAGCTCCAATTTCGTGCTCAAAGTCTGTTAATTCCCGTCCTGCGGCCATCATTACGTCGGAAATCTTTTCACATGAACCACCTACGTGCAAATAGCACTTCCGTTAATGCGCTGCATTACACGATACTACCGCCATTGCGTATGTGCATGTGCATAGCGCTGTCCCATGAATTTTGTCACCCTAAGTGTAAATAGCACTAGCGCTTTAAATGTGACCACTAACGAGAACCCAGCTCTATTCACTTGCTCTAGTGACGGCCTTTACCAGACTCCAGATGTGGGCCATTTTTGTCGCGACCGTCTCGTGAAAGAAATTTTCATCCTTAGTGGCGGCACCTCGAAGACCTTCCGAGGTATGGCAATCGTGCACCTTACTATTATGGTGTTACTGAATGATTGCTACACGGCGCAGAGCACGGTCCACGGAAAGGCTATAACAGCCCTTCACGGAGACACTGTGCGACTGCCGGCGGTTGGGGCAGAGGAGGGGTTATTTCACGTGTTCCGTGACCTGCCCTGCTCTACTGTGCTGCTGCGCTTTGCTGTGTGGGTCCCCAGCAGCCCAGAGACTCGTTAGGCCGCCATTAAAGTCTGCCGCTCCACCGACGGCTCGTCTCCGGACGTGGGGCGGGCTTGCCTGCAGACGAGGTCCCCCAGCGTCTGACGTCAGAACGGGGAAGAACCTGCAAGGCGGGTAGCGTACACGGTAGAGGCGCACCTGGTCTAGTGTGTCAGACGCGCGACCCGGAACGTCACCCGGTACCGACTGTATGCCCGTCACATACGGACGGGAAAGATATATATATGCAAAAGAAGGCACAGTCCAGTGTCTACACCAAGCAGCAACGAGGAGATCGCACCAGCGGCAAGTGACATGCAGGCTCAATCAATTAGTTACAACCATGGCCAGCGGAGCATGGACATACAGCCGCAAAGCTGCACAGGCCTTCAGGAGGCAAGAACCCTTTCTTTCTGCAGTAAACGCCCACCGCAGCCTGGAGTTCTGTTCGCATAGAGTACGTAAAGCATTCCATTCAATTGGAGGTTCCCACCGTGTCCTGTTCTGAGCATTTCCTTCATCTGTACATTTGTCTTGTTCTAAGGTCGTTCATCATAAGGAGGTGCACAGTCTTGCACCACAGGAATCAAGGGAGAGGATGTTGTTTGGTGCCCGGTATCCTCTTTCTACAACACAACTGCACCCATGTATTAACAGGGTTCTTTATTTACATAAACAGAAAGCTACTTATCTTTAAGAGTGTCCATGTGTTGTGGTACAAACTCTTCCATAATAGTTCTCTCGCAGTCAGTATCGGTATTCTAACTATTACTAACTTAAGTATCGCTGTGGGTAAAGTATAAGTCGCGCTATGTATACTAATATGGTCGGAATGTACTGACAGACGACAACTTGGAGTGCAAGTTAGTGCGCCAGTGGCTGAGCAGCCGAGCTATTGACTGAGACGGAGCCCTGCAGCCGGTGGCGGCGATCTACATACTTTAGATAGAGAGGGCGTTGGCGGCCTATTGCTTGCCAGTCTGTCTTTGGTATCTCTCCTGATATGCACACATGATCGAGCGTCTACTATCGATCTTCTTGCTGCACATTCGGCGACCAGTGTGTTGGCGCTGCTCACGTCAGCACAGGAGGTATGTAGTCAACATAGAACCATGCGTTTGCTGGCCAGTGTGGCCAAGCGGTTCTAGGCGCTTCTAGGGGACTGATAACCTCAGATGTTAAGTCCCATAGTGCTCTGGGTGACAACAGCAAGCAACACTGACTTACAAACTTTGTAATGTCAGGCACACCGAAAATCTATGCTTGACAAGTACAAGACAAGCTGCAAAATACGTTTTTGTGCTCAAAATACAAATTAAAAGGTTTATAATTTATATAAAAAAACAGCTACCAGCCACATGTATGGTTTAAAAAGTTTTATTATCTTCAGACCATGACCGGTTTCGGATTTTCCTTTACAAATCCATCTTCAGATGGCAGATTACACGCATTCTTAGTTGGACCTAGTTTTGTTTGTGTTATTCGTTTGCTGCACTGGGAAAGAAAAGAAATATTTTGTTGTCATATCGGTAATGGTATTGTTACGAAAGATTTACTTCTTTTACAAGATCTAATTGCTCATGAGATGGTTTTTTTAAACATTAGTAGACTTGCAGGTTAGTGTACTTACGAGCTGTGTAGTTCTGCCTGACGAAATATTCGTGCGTTTATGTTTTCGAACGCAAGCTTCATACACTTTTCAATATGCACTATGTGAGTGCTATTCCAGTCAATGGGCGTCACTTTTAACCTCATCATTTTAATTACACACGCAGCACACACGAATAACGTTTACAAAACGTGGCCCAGCTTCACATTACAACCAAGAAACAACGTTTGCAAAGAGCTTACAGTCATAACAATGTTAACTTACAGATGCTGTATGGTCGATATGGGTACAGTAAAATATCTCTTTGCTATTGTATGAAATTAATCTAAAATGGAATAAATAAAATTATATAGAAATAATACCATTACCGATATGACAACAAAATATTTCTTTTCTTTCCCAGTGCAGCAAACGAATAACACAAACAAAACTAGGTCCAACTAAGAATGCGTGTAATCTGCCATCTGAAGATGGATTTGTAAAGGAAAATCCGAAACCGGTCATGGTCTGAAGATAATAAAACTTTTTAAACCATACATGTGGCTGGTAGCTGTTTTTTATATAAATTATAAACCTTAAGTACAACAGCCACGTTTCTCAACATGTCGTCTTTCGACAAAATAGCGTACAAATTAAAAGTATTTTTATGATCATAAAACATGCCCAGTGTACCGTATGTACAGATGTATTAATTGCAGTAATGATACAGTATTGCAATGTTGATTTTCAGCTAAGTACAAGCATGTTTTCACATGTAACATTTCCTGTACGTCAAATTTCTACATTGTATTTTCTGTATCTTCATGCTCACTTGGATGACTTTATTAAAGCACCCCTACCCAGAGCATTTAGTATCTCTTAGTGTACTGACAATACGTCTGTTTGTCCAGAGTAAAATTGCGTATTAAACAGTAACTACAGTAGCATTTGGTCTATGCACTCTAAGCTAGTCTTCTTTTTTTCATATAGAATTCCTTTGAAAAACTACGAAATAACACAACAATGGGTAACTAACATAAGGTGGAACAACTGGCAGCCTACACATTATAGTTACATACGCCCTTCTCATCTCAGGGCTTCTGGTGAGTGCTCTTTTCCAAGCAACAAAAAGTCATAACGCAATATGAGATAAAACACGGCAGCCCGTCTCCTATTAAAACTGCTGAAAGCCACACGAAAAACATGACACTAGAAGATAAAACACTACCCCTCATATCTGGAATTTTCCTCAACAAAACGACAATTAAGCCTCTGAATTGCGTATTAAAATTTTTATTTATGACTGCTATCGTCTGCTTTCTCCATAAATACCAGTGACTTGTATCATTATGCTTCTTTGATAGATACGTAGCACAGAACTTCCTAGCGTGAAACACATTGATCACCACCCAGGACAAAGGTGTAATAACTGGAAGTAAGAGTTGTACAGAAATTCACCAGTATCTGTAGAGTAAGTAAAGCTACATCCTTACTTACAGAAATATGCGTGTTTACGTTAAAATCACCAAATAACGCAGCAGCTCGCACATCGCAAACATCACGCTCGAAAACACATAGTACATCAAAAACACACTTCATATTTCGAAATTATTTCCCAAAATGCGTCGTGCGGCCAGTAAATAAAGAAAAAATCGTGACTGATAGTAGTAAATGTTATCGTATAACAAAGAAAACCACATCGCCCAACATGAAGTTACAACGCGTCGTGGCAAAGTTTTTAATTGGCTTCAAATGTGGCAGCGCCTTTGTTAGTCTATGTTGTTTATATAAACCGTTGCTCCATGATTCCAATTTTCTTTCTACCTTTTCCTTTCATTCCTCCTACATTTCTATAATTTATTGTAGCAGACAATTGCTACGCCGTATACGTCCCTGCCAAAACTTCTTCCTCTTCCTGATCACTTCCAAGACTCTTCTTTTCTTACCCTGTTGGCTTTTCATTACTTCTTCATTCTTATGTCCGTCAATACACTTCACCTCAAGAATTTTTTTCCATAGCCACCTTTCAAAACTTTTTAAATATCTCTCATGCCGTATAACGCTAAACTCCATAGATAACATTTAGCAAATATTTTCATCAGCCCCAATGTAACTTTTCTAGATGTTAGTAACTGCTTCATCATTCCCGTGGATACCCTGCTCCTTATTTCTTCAGTACAGCTAGAGTTCCATGTCATTAAAGTTCTTAGTTTCAGAAAGGAATTTACTTGTTCTGCCTTTCTTCCGTCTAAGAATATGTCAGTTGTGACTTTCTTCTCTCTTATTATCATCAGTTTTATAATTTCCATATTTAAATTCTTGCCCTACGCCTCGCTCCTTCTTGCAATACTGTTCGACATTTCATGCAGTTCCTCTTTTTATACTTTCACCTCAGTTATAATGGATCTTGCATCTTCTGTCATGTTACTGATAAGCTTTTCTTCATATATGATGAACAGCTTTGGTAACAACGAGCATCCTTGCTTTACACTCCTTCCTAATCTATTCCGTTTCCTCATTCTCGTCACTCTTTGTTTTGTATATATATATATATATATATATATATATATATATATATATATATATATATCCTTATTACACTTCTATGTATCACTCCTTTACGTGGCATTTTACTGATGATTACCTCACTGTGAACTTGGATTTAGATTTGGGTACAACTGCGACACTCAGATATTGCTTACAACGTCTTGGTATCTGTTGTGGAACTTAGCGAGTTGCAGCTGTCTGAGTAAAGTCTCATGTCGCTGTCTCGTGGCTTGTATCATTTGGGAACGGCTTCCAACTTTACTCCGAGTACCGCGTGGAGAGACTCGCGTATCGTGCTCGTAAAAGAACAATTTGTGTTTGTGTCTAGTAGGAAGATGGCAGTACACTTTCTGTATGTAGAGACATTCGGGAGACATCACTGACAGAGGGAGAAGCAGAGCGCAAACATTGTGGGGGAACACAGATACTGGAATAAATCCAACAAAAAATCGAGGACTAACATTCCCTTGACTTTACATTCAGTAACTAAAACTGAAGGACGATTCTCAAGTGAGACATTGTGGTTTGATACCTGAAGGAATCAAGTAGGAAATGGACATCGCAAAGACAAAAAGTAAGTGAAAATGAAATAAACTACATTTAATTAAAACGCAGAGACATTTTACATTGTGTAACGCTCCTAATGACACTTTAGAGTTAAAAATGCTCATCGACTGTTCAGTTGCACAATAGAAATAAATACAGATGCAGAAAGGAACAGATCCAGTCAGAAATGTAGATTTCGAGAATTTATTGAAGAGGAAATGTAGATTTCGAGAATTTTTTGAAGAGGACAGACGTACGGCGCATAAACTAAGCAAATTTTTCTCAGGAAACAAATACTATACAGACTTAGACGGAAGGAGCGAAGAAGGCAAAAGAAATGATGAAAACTCTACTGTTAAAGAGAAGGCGTAAGATTCAAACAAAAGATAATACAAACACAACAGAATCATTAAATTAAACGAAACTATTGGGAAGGGCACAAGAAGCTACATTGAAGAGTATGACAAAAGCAAACCATAACTTTAGTTTCATAACATATTAAATTCCTACTGTTATGACGGCAGTTGTCACAGTAGGTTTCATCAGCAAGAAAATTGCACAGTCATTTCAGAACGCCTTTAAAAGTCCGTCTTGTTGAAACAGTTAATAATGTAAATAATGACCTTTCAAAAGAAGTAACCCAGACGACATGCAGAAAGCCATGCGAGATGTGAATAGGGGGGGGAGGCGCGTGGACAAGACATTTCAATGAGGACAGTTAACACATGGAGGCAAAGTAACATAAAACACAAAAGCTGGTGAGTCTTTTGCAGCCATTTTTTGACGTGTTACGTCTTGGCGCTCGTCTCAGGATTATGGTCCGACGTTCGTTTAGAGGTTGTGCCACTAACGATAGGGAATGAATATATCACAAAGCCAGCCACCGGTGTTGATGAAACGACCCGAGACGAATATGAGCTGTTTTCAGAAACATAAGGAATTTTCTTTTTCTTGGAACTAATTTCATTTATTCGTCTACATTAATGTTATGCCCTTCAAAGTAATCCCATTAGATGTCATATACTAATACCAGTTCTTCTAGAAATCCCTGAAACAATTTTGGAACCCGATCTTTGGAAAATCACTTGGCTCCTTCAGCTATGAGCTTTCAATTTCATCAAAGCTTCTATATCGATGGGCCTTTAGAGTTCTCTTTATTTTTGAAACCTGACATTACCTGGTGAATACGGAGGCTGGGGCATGATTATAGTGTTCTTTTCGCCAAAAATTCACGAAAAAGCAATGAAGTGTGAGTAGCTGAATTGTCACGGCACGAAAGCCGTGAATTGTTTTTGCCGCAAACCAGGACGTTTTCTTCGGATTTTTTTTTTCGTTTACGGCGTTGAACTTGTGGATAGTGCTCGTTATTAGCCGTTTGACTTTTGGCAAGGACTCATGATGTACTTTGCCATTAAAATCGAAGAAAACAGTGAGCAGAATCCTAACATTCGATCGCACTTGCCATTTTTTTCCGTCCTGGGACTCCAGAATGACTCCGCCGGGACGACTGAGGCTTAGCTTCGATTTTATCCCCATATACCTATGTTTCATCACTTGTTATGACACTTTTCAATGGCTCTGCATCGTTGTTGACTTCATTTAGCGACTCCTGAACAACTTAAATTCGTTACTGTTTTTGCTCGAAATGCAGCACCTTTTGGTGTCATACATTTCACACCCAAAATAACCGAAAAGATTTCACGGCATGAGCCGAAAAATATGCCAACATCATCGGAAACTTCTCTGATTGTGAATCGGTGAGCGTTCAAATCATTTCTGTCTCTTTTTCCATATTTTCATCTACAGCTGAGGTGTTGGTGGCGTCCAGAAAGTCAATCATCTTCACCTTCGCCACGGTCACCTTGGAAACGCTTAAACCAGTTACAAATCCTGGTTGTACCCATAGCAGACTCATCGAAAGCGATATTCAACATTTCTAGAGCTTTGTTACATTTTATTAATTTCTTTTAGCAAAATTTAATACAAATTGTCTGAAACCTTAAAAAACAAAAGAAACAGTAATCGCCACTCGGAAACAAACATATGTAACCTTCTTGACTGACGCAAGACCCTACATACAATATGGCTGCCAGTGTAAAGCTACGTTTCAGGCATGTTTACAAACAGAACAACGAAAAGTGGCACGAATCGGACTAATATAGCGTGCGAAATTACAAAATTCCCCATACTTTCTGAGCACATCTCGTAGAACGTTTAGAAAGTTCCTCCGAAGGAAGACAGCTCCCAACTGTAACAAAGCCTCCAGTGTTCTTACTCCTCAGGATAGGAGAGACATAAGACTTAGAAAACTACAGGCCTATCAGCGTCTTATCCGTAGTGTACAAAATGTTCACAAAAATTAACTCACAGAAAAATTTTCGATTTTATTGAACGGAAAAAAACTGGTTTTAGAAGTGAACGTACGAGGGTCACTCCAAAAGAAATGCACATTATTTTCGTAAAAATACAGTTTTCATTCTGCATGTATGAAAGTTTTACAGTCTGTATATACATCCTTCCCACTTCTTTTCAAACTTAGTTCAACCTGTTCCCGTGAGTGGCGCCGTCACAGCATGTCTTCAAGATGGCTGCTACACTTGACGTTCGTCAGAAGCAACATGCTGTCATAGAATTCCTGTGCTGTGAAAATAATACAGTGGAAAACATCCACAAGAGGTTGAAAGAGCAATATTGAGGATTGTTCTCGCAGCGGCAGGCGTCGTACTGCACACACTCCAGACAATGTGCAGAGAGTTAACGAATTGGTGACTGCTGCCAGACGCATCACAGTGAACAAATTGTCACGGTACGTTGGTTAGGGGAAGGGAGTGTTTGCAGAATACTGAAACTGTTGGCGTTAAAAAATGTTTGTGCCAGGTGGGTTCCCAGGATGTTGACAGTGGCTCACAAAGAAACAAGAAAAACGGTATGCAGCGAACTTTTGGAACAGTACGAGAATGGTCGAGATGAATTTCTTGGAAGAATTCTGACAGGTGATGAAACATGGCTCCATCATTTTTCACCAAAGACGAAGAGGCAATCAATGGAGTGTCATCATGCGAATTCACCCAAGAAAAAAAAAAATTCAAAACCACACCTTCTGCTGGGAAAGTTATGGCTACGGTGTTTTTCGATTGCGAAGGACTCTTGCTTGTGGACATGATGCCAAGTGGAACCAACATAAATTCTGATGCATATGTGACGACAATGAAGAAACTTCAAGCTCGACTGAGTCGTGTTCGACCACATCGGCAAAACCAGGATTTTTTGCTGTTGCACGACAATGCACGGCCACATGTCAGTCAAAAAACCATGGAAGCGATCACAAAACTCGTATGGACGACACTGAAACACCCGCCTTACAGTCCTGACCTGGCTCCATGTGACTACCATCTCTTTGGGAAACTGAAAGATTCTCTTCGTGGAACAAGGTTTGAAGATGATGACTCCCTTGTGCACGCTGCCAAACAGTGGCTCCAACAGGTTGGTCCAGAATTTAACCGTGCGGTTATACAGGCGCTTGTTCCAAGATGGCGTAAGGCAGTTGAGAAGGATGGGAATTATGTGGAGAATTGAAAATATTGTTCCTAAAGGATGTATCTACACACTGTAAAACTTTCAAACATGTAGAATAAAAGATGGATTTAAAAAAAAAATTGTGTGCATTTCTTTTGGAGTGACCCTCGTAGTACAACACACAATTAGCAAGCCCTAAACTAAACTGTAGAATGAACCACAAAGCAGTACTCAAGAATTAGTCGCACAAGCGGTCTGTACGCCGTCTGCTTTACAGGTGATCCACCATAGAATCCTCCCAATAAACCGAAGTGGACCATAAGCCTTCCCTCTAACCGACTATATGAGCTCGTCCCATTTCGTGTATCCTCCTACAGTCACTAAACTTTGCCTTTCCCTTTCACTACTGCCTCATCACCAAACAGTCGCAGACTGCTGCTCACCCTTTCCGTCAGATCGTTTATGTTAACAGAGAACAAGAGCGGTCTTACCACACTTTCCTAGCACACTACTGTCGACAGTTTAATCTTGGATAAACAGTCGCCGGCCAGGAGAGCGTACGGGACTCTTTCACTTAAAAAGTCTTCCAGACTACCTGAGAACCTATTCCGTATGTTCACACTTTTGTTAACAGTCTGTAGTGTGCCACTGTGTCAAACGATTTCCCTAACATCACGGCATACGGAATCTACGAGTTGCACTTCACCAAAGGTTCGCAGTGTTTCGTGCGCAACAAGGGTAAGCTGAGTTACGCACGAGCGAAGCTTTCTAAATATGTGCTGTTTTGTGGACAGGAGCTCTTCCCCCTCAAGAAAATTTATCATATTCGAACGAAATATCCTCAATAACTCTGCATTAAAACGAAGTTGTGGGATTTCCCTCGTACAGTTAATCGTATTTTTTTTTCTTCTAAAGAGACAAAACGGCTTTGTAAACTCCACGAAAACAATTGACGGTGCCTTTGATAAACGTGAAATCGTCTGAGCACGGAAAGACTCTTCCAGCTTATGGAACTACTGTAACCACGAACTACAGCAGTGATCCCAAAGACACTTTGCTCTGCAGCATCTCCACGGCAGCACTAAGAGCCGCTACGCAATCTTAGCCAGGAGTATATTTAATATTGTATAGTTCAATTGCAAGCGACGAAACTGAGGCAGCATCTGAAGGCTGACTCTATGACGACACACAGATAACTGGAAATACAGAGCCAGATTTCGAATTTTAGTAAGAACACACTGCCTGCGTGCTACCCTCAAAGGACTAATACCAGAGTTCGGCTACAACATAGAAAGGTTTTTGCTGGCGTCTGGAAGTAAGGTCGCACAAAAAGATAATACTGGATTCTAGGGCAGTCTGACTCCAGCGTGATCAACGATAATGTTAAATATTGCACACTCAACAGTGAAACACAGTATTTTAGTAGGATGATCGCGAAAAAAGAAGACTGGCTCAGTTAAATTGCCACAGTTTTATGAAGAGCTGAAGTGACTTTGCGTAGCGATTTTTTACCTTCCTCGAGACGTGAGTCTACCGTCTCACGTGAGGAATGGAACTGTACCCCAAGTAGCTCGCGGAAACTTGCGCTTTTGTAACAAAAATGTAGCCATTTTTTCCTACTGCCTTGAATAAAATCCTTGTGATTAAATGTCTCTTGAAGGGCAATGAAATAGTAGGTGACAACCGCGTAGATTCCTTTTAGTCAACTGGAGGAAGAAAGGAACATGTGGGAGAAGACTTGGAACAACATGACAGGAGCTCGTTTTTCATCAGGAAAATAAATGTAATGGAAAAACCAATTCAGTGATGGAAAACAGAGAAAACCGAAATAAAAAGTGTTCAAACAGCCTTCTCCCAAAAATTAGGTCCGTCTGATAATTCTGTATTCCTCCCTGAAAGAAATTTGTGAGTGTAAACAAATGGCTCTGAGCACTATAAGACTAAACAGCTGAGGTCATCAGTCCCCTACAACTTAGAACTACTTAAACCTAACTAACCTAAGGACGTCACACACATTCATGCCCGAGGTGGGATTCGAACCTGCGACAGTAGCGGTCGCCTGGTTCCAGACTGAAGCGCCTAGAGCCGCTCGGCCGCTGCGGCCGGCTGGGTGTAAACATTTTTGAGTTCTATGTACAGGGCACCCTCCTTCCTTTCCAGTGTCCATCATCCAGTCAATGCCGGGTAGGCACTCCGATTTTGCGGAGAACCAATCACATCCTTACATAAGCACTTGCTACGATCGGGTTACCACTCCCAAAGACGTTTTAAAGCCACTGCCAGTTCACCACCGGAGAGGAATCAGTTCACCCCTTTTATTTGCGTCTAGCGTAATCATATGGTCAAATGTGACATCGTTCTTCAAAGCTTTTTCGCATCTTGTGTCACAAGCAGGACGGGGCATGTAGCGAGGTAGTGACATCAATGGATGTAAAAAACCGCCTAAAAACCTCACGCAGATCAGTCGATACACCTGCTTCTGTCGTTAATCTGTGAAGGATTAATCCGGTGTAAACACGCCTCCCAGTTTCGGGAAGCGAGCGTTTTATCGCGCTTATGTCGGTACGTCAAAATCAAGATTTCGGAAGGATTCAAGAGCTTCATGAGTTGATAAGAACTGGTTTTCACGAATTACTCGACACAAGAGAAGAAAAAGAAATAGTTAAGCTGTAAATCAAGTGAATACCGGAAATGAGTTATTAATTCCATGTTTTTCGCAGCCAAAATGTCTACAGGGTGATTCAGCTGCCCTACGTGTGTGTTTTATGCAACCCGCAATGCCTTCAAGTACCAGAACACGAGATTCTATTATTCTCTCGCTCGCTATGTGCAAGCTATTGGTCGTAAGGAAAATACACTCACGTTCAGAAAAAAAAGCAGAATACTTCGAACAACTGTAGATGCGACGTTCATATTCACAGGACATCTACCTTACTATGTTCTCGAGAAATGATGTCACCTCGCTCAGCATTTATCCTGTTTACTATCAAAAACAGTCTTGATCACAATTTATTTATTACCGCGACCGGTTTAGACCACTAACCACTACTGTGGTCATCTTCAGACCAATCAGTAAATGATTTAGCACCAGAAGGAGGTCTGAAGATGACCACAGTAGTGGTCGAAACCGGTCACCGTAACAAATAAATTGAGATGAAGACTGTTTTTGATAGTAAATATTTGTAACACATTGATCATTGTTCACTCCCACAATGTATTCAAAAGTAATGTATCCTGTTGCCTAGTAGGCACAGGGTCCGTCATAGCCCACGATAATTTGTTACATGCGTGTTGGCAACCACGTGTATAAGGTGTGAATGGCGTCCTGGGGGAACGTCATCCATGTTGCATTCACCTGGTTCCAAAGTTCATCGGTCACGTGTCATTTCGCCACACCCCACACATTTTCGATTGGCGGGCCAGGGAAAAACGCTGAAATCTTCTTACACCAAGAAAGCCCGTTTTCGTGCAGCAGCATCTGGTCGTGCTTTGTACTGCCGAAAAATGGCGTCTGGGGTGTTGTGCAGAAAGGGTATGGCTACGGATCCCAGGATGTCATTCACGTAGGGGCCCTGGGCACGCTCCAACCGTGATTTGTGGTTGTACCCAATAGCACCTCGCACCATAAGGCCTTGAGCGGTCGTTGATGTCTTGCTCGAATGCAGACACTGTGATGCCGCTACCACTCTCTGCGGCGAACCAAAATGCGGCCATCGTTTCAAAACAAACAGAACTTGGATTCGTCCGAAAACACTGTCTGATGCCATTTCTGTCCCAGGTGACGTCGTTCCATACAGCACTGCCGTGTAGTATGTTTCTGCACATTCGTCAAACGTAGGCGCACAAGTGGACGACGCGCACTAACACACGTACTAAGCGACGACGTACCGTCACCCCTGATAATGTACGATGCGTAACGTTGTTCCACTGTTGCACCGGGGACGAGAAGGACGCAGGTCTGTCCTGCAATGCCATTCGTATGAAGCGTCGATTTCGGGGAGTGTTCTTGGTGATGCGTCCTGTTCCGCATCGTCGTGTTCTACGGCTTTCTGTCAACCACTCTGTACACACCTGTTGCGCTGCCGAAACACTTTGCCCCACAAGAACAGTAATTTCCCGCATGGACGCATCACATTTTCCCATGCCAATAATGCACCTCTTCCAAACTTACTGATTTAACTGTACCTTTCGCGCATACGTCTGCAAAACGTTCTGCACGTCTGTTCAAACCTAAGTGATCCACTGCCTTCCGTTTATAGCGACAACGAGAGCCGCTGGAAATTTTACCCGAAAGTGGTCTTGCACTCTGATATCGATGTCGACTTTGAACCCGCAGAACGACATGGTTCAAATGCTAATGATTTCTGAAGAACATACACTACTGGCCATTAAAGATGATGTGATACAGACGCGAAATTTAACCGACAGGAAGAAGATGCTGTGATGTGCAAATGATTAGCTTTTCAGAGCATTCACACAAGGTTGGCGCCGGTGGCCACACCTACAACGAGCTGACATGAGGAAAGTTTCCAACCGGTTTCTCATACACAAAGAGCAATCGACCGGAGTTGCCTAGTGAAACATTGCTCTGATGCCTCGTGTAAGGAGGAGAAATGAGTACCATCTGGTTTCAGGTTTTGAAAATGGTCGGATTGTAGCCTATCGCGATTGCGGTTTATCGTATCGCGACATTGCTGTTCGCGTTGGTCGAGATCCGATGACTGTTAGCAGAATATGGAATCGGTGGGTTCAGGAGGGTTATACGGAACGCCGTGCTGGATCCCAACGGCCTCGTATCACTAGGAGTCGAGATGACAGCCATCTTATCCGCATGGCTCTAACGGATCGTGCAGCACGTCTCGATCCCTGAGTCAACAGATGGGGACGTTTGCAAGACAACAACCATCTGCACGAACAGTTCGACGACGTTTGCAGCAGCGTGGACTATCAGCTCGGAGACCATGGCTGCGGTTACCCTTGGCACTGCATCGCAGGCAGGAGCGACTGCGATGGTGTACTCAACGACGAACCTGGGTACATGAATGGCAAAACGTCATTTTTTCGGATGAATCCTGTTTCTGTTTACAGTATCATGATGGTCGCATCCGTGTTTGGCGACATCGCGGTGAACGCACATTGGAAGCGTGTACTCGTCATCGTCATACTGGCGTGTCACCCGGTGTGATGTTATAGGGTGCCATTGGTTACACGTCTCGATCACCTCTTCTTCGCACTGACGGCACTTTGAACAGTGGACGTTACATTTCAGATGTGCTACGACCCATGGCTCTACCCTTCATTCGATCCCTGCGAAACTCTACATTTCAGCAGGATAATGCACGACTGCAATTTGCAGGTCCTGTACGGGCCTTTCTGGATACAGAAAATGTTCGACTGCTGCCCTGGCCAGCACATTCTCCAGATGTCTCACCAATTGAAAACGTTTGGTTAATATTGGTCGGGCAACTGGCTTGTCACAATACGCCAGTCACTACTCTTGATGAACTGTGGTATCGTGTTGAAGCTGCATGGGCAGCTGTACCTGTACACGCCATCCAAGCTCTGTCTGACTCAATACCCAGGCGTATCAAGGCCGTTATTACGGCCAGAGGTGGTTGTTCTGGGTAGTGATTTCTCAGGATCCATGCACCCAAATTGCGTGAAAATGTAATCACATGTCAGTTCTAGTATAATAGATTTGTCCAATGAATACCCGTTCATCATCTGCATTTCTTCTTGGTGTAGCAATTGTAATGGCCAGTGTACTAATGCACATGGCCTGTGAATATGAACGTCCTATCTGTAGTCGTTCAAGGTGTTCTGTTTTATCTGAACATGAGTGTATGAACAGGAATTTTCTTTAGAAAATTTACCGCAGTTATTTTTATATTGAGTTACTTTTTCGCGGGAGGCCACAGTCAACGAGTTATTCAAGAAAAACACACTTAAAAGTCACTTTTCTTACGTTTTACTTGAGTAATTCGAAAACTACAGCCTAATGTGAAAACGTATCACAGTACAACATGTAACAACACTTAATTTCCTACAAAAGGTCGATTTTTTCTATAAGACTAATTGTTTGCAAGTAGCGAGCGAGGGAATATAAAAATCTTGTATGCGGCATTTCAAGACATTGGGGGTTGCACAATATGGGCAGCTGAAACACCCTGTATTGTCAGACTTGTCATGTGATGGCTGAAATCGTCGTGAGTAAGAATGATGCGCAGTATTCCTTTGGTTTTCTTTGTCAAACAGTTTTCTGTACCGTTGAACTTTAACTTTTATTCCATCACCTAAATCAATGAGTGCGACATTACAGGCGATCATTTTCTTCGAAGTGTTCACGAAGGAAACGTGTTGAGTTTGATTCGCTATGGAACACTCACACAATCAGTAGGGGTATTTCCTCTTTGGAACTACAATAAAATGCAGACTAATGCCTCCAAACGCGTTTCGTCTTATTGAAATAAAACACAATCAGTGACCTGTAACGAAAAACATGATCTAAAAACTGAATTTTCCTTACGCTACTCACACGGTTGATTCCTGCTTAGTTTCCAGTTCGTGAAAATACAAAAAATTGCAGCAGCCGGAGAGGGAGGAGGAAACGAAACGGAACATCCCAGGCTGAGAGGGTATGTGATGGTAGGTCGTTGTGGCCGAGAGGTTTTAGGCGCTTCAGTCTGGAATCGCGCAACCGCTATGGTTGCAGGTTCGAATCCTGCCTCGGGCATGGATGAGTGTGATGTCCTTAGGTTAGTTAGGTTTAAGTAGTTCTAAGTTCTAGGGGACTGATGACCACAGATTTTAAGTCCCATAGTGCTCAGAGCCATTTGAACAATTTTTTTAATAATGTTGGTTTTTTTTTTTTTTCAAGGTGTGAGTGTAAGCGGAGTGCCTTTTGTGGTTTGACTTCATGTAAAGTAACTAGTTCCATAAGGTACGTGAGATGTTTGTATTTCTTATGATACGTGGAATTAGTTATCTCTTCAAAATGATTCAAATGGCTCTGAGGACTATGCGACTTAACTTCTGACGTCATTACTCGCCTAGAACTTAGAACTAAGTAAACCTAACTAACCTAAGGACATCACACACATCCATGCCCACGGCAGGATTCGAACCTGCGAACGTAGCGGTCGCTCGGTTCTAGAGTGTAGCGCCTAGAACCGCACGGCCACTGTTGTCTCTCCCCTACTTATTATCTTCCTGTTCTCTCCTTAGATCAGATGATGGCAGGATAAGAGTGTTGAAACTGGTCACCTTGTAACAAAGGAAGAGTCTTTACTGCGATCACAGTGTAAGAAGTGTGTGCTTCATTTCCAATTATTTGAATAAAAATAAATATTTAATATAATAAGTTTAAAATCGGACTAAAAAGTGTAATATATTATCTCCTGTCGCCGTACAGATTACCAACCCCATACACATAAAAAAAAAGCATTCCGTCGTCAGTCCACGAGTGGCCTACCGGGACCATCCGACCGCCGGGTCATCCTGAGTGGAGGATGCGGATAGGAGGGGCGTGGGGTCAGCACACCGCTCTCCCAGTCGTTATGATGGTATTCTTGACCGAAGCCGCTACTATTCGGTCGCGTAGCTCCTCAATTGGCATCACGAGGCTGAGTGCACCCCAACCCCATACACATAGGCTTTAAAATTTGTGCTTCTGTATAGTTCTAAGATTTATGAGGAAAAATGTGTGGCGCATGTAGTGCTTAATTAATGAGTAACTTCACCTAATAACTATTTCTATTACATGCGCCTCTTGGTTTTCGTTATAAATCTTACATGTACTGTATGCAGGATAGCCTAAAAGTCAGGTGTTACCAACCTCTTCCACCCTCACCCACACACCTACCGAACAGACAGCCAAGAACGCGAGTTAATACGGCGTTGTCATTCAGTTATGAGTTATGTTTAGAATTTCACGTCTCAAGATCATCAGGAAGTTAGTTTAAAATCAACTGAAAAATTTATCCAGACAGACAGATGGACAAGAAAGCAGCCTAATAAAAACGAGTTAAAAATCTAATTTCAGTAGATCAGTCAATACATTGTACAATATACTTCACATCATTCCGTCTTATCTATAGACAGTCAATAACAATGCACTCCGTGAAATACTGCACAGTATTACAGTATGTGAACCGCTGTAAATGTGTTAGTAGCGGGTTGCCTAACTGTCAGTGAGCAGTGCAGATGCAATCGTAACTCGCTTGTGCTCACGACAGCTGCAGTTTGCACGGTTCTCGTCGGTCTACCTGTGACAACGCCCACGTAACTGAATTGGCTGCAGTCTGCAGACTAACCGAGTTTGGAGTTCAAGTACTGTGTCCCATAACAATGGCACTCTGCGAGCGAGGCCCGCCGCAGCACAGAGCGCCGGTAACGAGCTGGAAATATTCAGAACGAGTAGTGAGACCAAGCTGCTAACACCGCACCGCACAAAACTACATTGATGGCAGATGCCCAATTCTTTTTTAATGCAGTTGAGCTATGTTGGTTGGTAAGATAAACACTTGGCGATACAAACATGATTTAGCAAATTCCACAATATCTGCCACATGCTTCTCATTGTTGTAGCATCGAGTTGCAGGAAATTTGATTTATTGCTCATTTAGAGGCCTGTTGCCTTACATTTTATAACAGGTCGTTCAGTTTATAGCTTTTCATGTAGATTATAAAACACGTCCCATATTACAAACAGTATTATGGTTTTCAGCAGTTACAATAGAAGGAATAATACATTAAAATATATTCGAAATTAAAAGAAAAAAAAAACACAAAAAATATTCTGATTTTAAGAAGATATGACGATAGATGATAGGAAAGACTTGGATAGAAAGAGAGAGAGAAATGTTACCCTATCTGAGCCAGCCTGATCTGGAAACCTCAGACCTACTGACACGTCCTGCTAAACCCGCAGGACAGGACAGGTAGTTGGAATTGTGGAAAGGGGCCAAAATGAGCGGCTGTCAGTTACACTCGAACACATATAACTTTATTTATTTGACCAAACATTACAGTACAAATTCTTGGACTTAGCTATCGGCTGAATACGCCACACTATCTTATGCCATAAGGGCACAACCACTTTAATTTTTTAAAAAACGCCTAAAAGTCATTAACTCAAAATTCAAACGTCAAAAAGAATATTTAGAAGGCAGATGGCCTCACGTTAACCAAGTTCTATAATTTGGCTGAAGGCCCAAAAATCTAAGACTTGAAAAGCAACAACCTTAATTTAAAGACGGCTGAAGGCCGATGATTTAAGACTCAAGGTAAAATTAAATAAAAAATACATAAGGCAGAAGGCCTTATCAACAATTAGGCCTAAGGCCTCAAACAGTATGATGCTCGAAAGACAAAGATCCTTAATTTAAAAACGGCGTAAGGCCGCCCCATGACTTAATAGTCAAGGTAAAATAAATTTAAACAACAAAGCCTTTTCTTAAATTAGGCTGAAGGCCCGAAACAATCTAACACTTGACAAGCAAGGAACTTTGGTTTTAAAACGGCTGAAGGCCCATAACTTAAAACACCACTAAAAACAATTCAACTTTAATTCAAGACCATCGGCTATGAGCCATACAAATACGCACAACAGAAAATAAGAAAAGACAGTGCAGCTAACAGCGCTCAGAAGTTTCAGGCGTCGGCCAGCACTTGAAATACTAACGTTCACTTAGGTGAGACAGGCAGTCGGCCCAACCATTCTCGATCCGACGACAACCCAACCAACAGAAAGTCAACAGACCCACCGACGAGGTAACTTGCACTCCATTCGACCAGCACACAACCGGGAGTTCAATGCAAACGTAAAAGGCATGGACGCCCAGAACCAAGCATACTGCCTAAATTTACGTCAACAGCCAGGGCAGGTAAGTGGAACGTTAACGGCCACAAGGTTGAAAATTCCGCTGGTGCTCTTCAATTGCAAATAAGCAAATACAGTTAGAGTCCACCAGACAGTGGCTAAATCTTCGCCAACTCGAACACACACGTTGTTGCTTGCGGGAATGTCCCAACAGCCAACAACGAGAACCAAACGGCACAATGTGAACAGTCTTGACTTGCTGGTAAATTAAATCCAAACTCAACTTTAGTATCCAGGATCGGTGAGCCACGGACTTCGTAGCAATGTGAACAGACCCACACACTCCGACGCCGCGTAGAGACAGCCTACGGGACCGGACAAACTACACCCCACGGAGATTTCCTCGCCGCTCCACGCCAACTGATCGACTACCACACATCAGCACGGAGACAGCACTAAAATAACTGAGCAGTCGACATCACAAGCTACACACAGTTTCACAAACACTAGCACGAAAGACTAGACAATACTAACAACAGCGACTGTGCAAAAACAAGGACGAATCACGAGTCGGTACACGCATGCAACACATAAGCGATCGCTGGCCAACATACAAGTCGTCCGACAAGACGACCGACTGACGACCGACCGACGACCAACCAAGGTGGTTCGCAAGTGGTATGTATTCGCAATTGTCGGGCGAGTCGTGGCTGTCCGGACCTCACTGCAGCCGCGCCCCGACTGAACTTCTGCCGTGTCCTAAGTCAAACACTGCCAGGTCCGAATTGCACTGCTAGCGCCTCCCAACTCATTGGCAGATCTGAACTAAGTCCGAACACACGACAACCGGGAGGTAATAGCAGTCAGCAAAGATGATCGCCAGGGCTTATATCGATAAGCGCCGCTGCTGCCGCTCACGGGCTGGCAAGGTGGCAACTCAGTGACACCAGTAATTGAAATTAACGTAACGAGGTGGTAGTACAGTAAAAACAGGATGTCAAATGAGGTATGGCACGAACACGAGCCACGCACAGTTCACCTACTTCGAGCCTTGCAGTGCCGGTTTGCTACAATTTAATTTATGGTTTAATCTATCTGAACATTATTTACAGAATCACAGTAACTATTATGTACATTGTGGAAGGTGTAGTGGTGAGTGTCTGCAAAGTACGTTATTTCTTGGGGTTATTAATTAACCTTCAGTTCCTATATTATGCATACTGAATTTTATCTATTATGTTGCTTATATACTAAGTGTTCATCTACAACTGTCACATCCCAGTAGCGGTATAATGACCGCGGGATGGATATGCCTGTTGTTTGTACTTAAAGTAGAACAGGTTTACAGGTTTTACTGCATTACACTGTTAATTCTAATACAGTTTAATTATTCTAGGCGTTGCGTAAGGTTGTCTGCAGCACGTGTTGGTGAAAGTATTCGCTGTTTGAATGAGTGGGTGTTTCGGTACTGCTGTCTGGGCTGGAACTGTTGTCTTACGTGCTTCGCGTATGTTGCATTGTTCTGTTATACGGTCGTGTGTGTGTGTGTATTCGTCATGAATGTCCTTGGGACATCAGAGATTTTATTTACTATCTCCCAGTCGTCTTTGCCTCGTATTGCCCGTATCATGTCATTGTCGTACTACGTTGGCATCTGGTGTGCTCCTTTGTATCGGTGACAGCGGAAAAGTCTGTGTTCCGGGGATCCATTGTCTCCACATGTAGAAGCAGCGCTCTAGCTGCGGCCTACGCTTTGTAAGAGCGCAGGGTAAGGGCCGTGACCCGTCAGAAAGTGAAGCATACCCTGGCTGGGATTGATATGGCTCAGTCTCAGACGTTCCGTGACGTCCTGAAAGAAATGATGTGCCTTACCGCCCTTTGCCAGGTATTCACCGGCCATTTAACGAGTTGGCGCTTCTCGGTGATATGTCATTCAATTATCTCGATTACCTTATCTTGTCTCCTCCTCAGCCAGCACACTGCAGCCCGAATGCGACAGGGAAGGTTCCAAGCACCACGCAGAATGATTCCATTGACGTGGTGTTGAAAGCACCTGACAGCCATACCAGGGCACTTCTCTGCCCCCGCCGGACGATATTCCCATTCGTCACTAGGCGTACTCAGTTGTCCGACGAACTGGCTGCCAAACAGATCACAGAGTCAATGTGGTATCCTGAAGTGTGTTACTTCGAGTCTGGCCAGCTTGTGCATGGTCTTGGCAGCCCCGTCAGTCGGTGTTCAGATGTGTTCGTCAAAAGGTAGTCGTTCGTCGAGTTGCGCACCTAGATATCGTGTTTTCTGTCGTCTGCATGTGCTAATGACGTGTAGTTTTATGGCTGGATTACTTTGGAGTGTTCCCTTGAGCAGCATATAAACTGTTTTGTGTACAGCTATCTGAGGTTTCTTATGTGTGTATCACTGGTTGATGCTTGTGTGTAGCTGTGTAGACAGGTGTTCGAGTTACGCTCTTGAGTCCGCGGAGACCATCACCAGGATGCACGTGCCCTTAGCGCTAGGATTTCACCCGAAACAAGTCCCGCCCATTCACCCCCCACCACGCCTATCCATAGTGTAACGCCCTCCCCTAAACAGCCGCCAGTTCCGCAAACTGGAAGCTACATCAAAGTTGTTATCGTCACAGTCCAACACATGTTACACTGTGATGAAATTCAGTAATGATAAGAAATTTAAGTTTTTCTGAATAGTAATATAATATGAATTTGCATTATTAAAGAAATAAAAATATTTATAGAGAATTGAAAGCATCGCCAACAATAGAAAACAAAAAATAACGTTATGTTATTTAAGAGCAATAAGGACAAATTTACATTAACTAATTCACTTATTATAATACGTTTATTTGAGGGAAACAGCAGAGCAAACATACAATGCGAAAACAATGGTCTTGAATCTGTCATGTTGGTAGTAAAGCCACGGATGCAGTCGACTAACTCTGTTGTCTAAAATCAACGTTATATAGAAATAAGTGAAAGTCGTTATGATTATGTAGGCCCTCATAGTAACTCACGAAAATTAAATAATATAAGAATGCCATAAAGTAGAAATGCCTAATGAAAGCAGTAAGATATTTGCTTATATGACATATTTCGTTAGTATTTGCATGGGTAATGGGTGAACTTTAACTTGTAAATTCTTCCTGCGCATTATAAACGACGTTATAAAGAATTATGGCTGTTTCTGTGTGATTAGTGTCCTATATGCTGTTGCAAATGTCTCAGGAAAATAATCTGTCGTTATTCTTTGTTATGTCTATTTTTAATCAAAATATTTATTAATTTCATAAATGTCATTCAAACCATTCTTTTTACAAATGATAATGATGATGTGTGTGTTTGTCACAGAGCAGTTATGGAGGAAATAAACGCTGCAGTGTTTGACGGCTTTAAAACGTCCTTCATGCTGTGCTAGCTCTTCTTCCACCCCTTTACAGCAAAACTATTCAGTGAATAACACGCAAAAACAGCCTGGATCGATCTAGCAAGAACAAAGTAATTTTGATTCCCTATGGAATTATAGTGAACACTGGTGCTTGTTTCGCGTAGTGTCTGACTTCTGAAACTCGAGTGTCAAGTATACCGTGGTTCCTCTTTCTCCGAGCAAATTATTCTTTGATGGTAGGTTTTTCCTGTTTTAGCTTCGAGTGCTTTTCCTCACACACAAGTATGTTTCTTCATAGTATATTCACCTCAACACTGAGTTCTCGTATTTAAAGAATTTAGTGCTGAATTGTTTTCTCTTATGTTTGCTGTGGAAGTACCTGGCACAGCTGAGGCCAATTGTGCACGTTTTTTGTAACGTGTCTTAATTATCTGGCAAAATTTAAGACCCAGCAAGATATTAATGTAACATTCACTCCAAGTGCAGCCGAACGCAGTAAGCCACGTGGGTCAATTGAAACGATGCCCAGGCGCCGAACAAAGACCGGGAAAACCCGGGGTTAGTGGGCGGGACTTGTTCCGGGTGAAATCCTGGCGCTAACGATTCCTCCAGGATGCCATCTACGTATGCTGTCGCCCCATTCACACGGTTATCACCATCCAGATGATGCAGCAGGGCATCAAAGGTGATATCCCAAAAGACGGGGCTACAGATTGATCCTTGCGGGCAACCTTCGGTGATTCTTTTAATCACTTTCTGACTTCCTGCGCGCCATTCAATCACCCTTTTTCTACGATAGTCCGAGAGGCTGTCGCATCTCTCTGAGTCTTGCAAACATTACGGGCCACCAGAGATCATCAAAGACTCCCGAAATGTGTATAAGAACAGTAACTGCGTATTTGACATGTTATTAACAGTGGTTAGTACCTTTATCAATGCATCATCTACAGATTTTCCCGCCCTGAAACCGAGTTGATGTGAATTGAGGCTAAGGAGCTCCGTGTGCGATTGCAAGCGATCGCACAGAAGTCGTTCCTGGACCTTAGCCAAGGTGTTAAATAACATATGGGCCCATATGTTTTTGGATCTGTGAGACCATTGTCCTCCGATCTTTTCATTTTCACGGAATTTCCTGTTTTCCAGATTGCAGGTACCCGTCCTGTCGAAGCGCTTCGTTGAGTAGATTGTCTGGCGCAGTGGCTTTTTATGTTCTTTAGTTGGGTAATCTCAAGCTCGACCTCCTCACATGCAAAGGCAATAATGATGGTACCATTTACATAGCAAGTGTTCATTATGGCTCGCTGGCCAGTATGAACCTGTTCATTCGACTGTTGCTTGTCAATGGGAGAAGTTTAATTAGCAGGAATTCCGCGGAGCCTCTCCAGCCCTCTGTTAAGGTACCACCATCTCGTCCCAGCGTTGCTAAGACTAGCGGCTTCTTCAGACGCTCTGTTTTTATTTTGAAGGGTTTCCCCCTTCTGAACGTGTGTGTCCCAGTGTTCGTCTCGTGGGTTCTTTTTTTGACATTGTTTTCCTCCCCTGAAATGTGTTAATCTGACTTCTCGCCCCTTTCCGTTGTCGTCCCTTGATACTATTTCCGTTTGTTTCTTGCTTCTTTTCTTTGTGCAACCTTTTTAGTCTTCTAGCCCACAGTATGTTTAGCGTTCGTCCGGTGTCAGCAGTCGAAATGCAGCCCTATGTGCTTTTTGTAGTAAGTCAGTCAAAATATGTACTTTATAATCCACTGATCCCTCATCTGCATGTTGGGGGAAGGCTTCATATGGTTCAAATGGCTCTGAGCACTATGGGACTTAACTTCTTAGGTCATCAGTCCCCTAGAACTTAGAACTACTTAAACCTAACTAACTTAGGGGCATCACACACATCCATTCCCGAGGCAGGATTCGAACCTACGACTGTAGCGGTCGCGAGGGTCCAGACTGTAGCACCTAGAACTGCTCGGCCACCCCGGCCGGCGGGAAGGCTTCAATCACCTTAGTTTTGCCCAGTCCGCCTTATGAAGTAACAATCACTCATGTCTCTCCCGTGTAGGTGTGTATATTTTGTGTCTATGTTCATGATGATAACGCTGTGGTCGCTGTGAGTAGTGCCATCCATGATCTGCCACCCAGTTATAAGTGGCAGTGCATTTGCATTTGCAATTGTTATGTCAATCCTGCTGCTGGCTTCCGAAGGCGCTTTGTAGGTGAGTGGCTGATTCGGACTATTGACAATGTAAAGGCTGTGTTCATTTAGGACATAATGGACTTGGCTCCCCGGGTCGTCCGTTGTGTCAGAGTGCCATTTAATCGACCCAGCATTTATGTCTGCAGCTACTAATTTCTGTTACTGGTATATCAGACAACGTCTCTGTTGTAACTGAGCTATGTTTCATTGTCGTGCAGTAATCCACTTCTTGCCTTCGTGCACTATTTCCACTATTGCGAGTTATTCGGTACGTACATGAGCTATCTGTGTTAACAGTAAAGTTCCGATTTGTCACAATGATCGCAGCCTTCACGTTGGATGCACCTGTCACGATGATTTGTTTGTGTTCAAAACCTACTAGTTTTCCGTTCCTGATGCAGGGTTTCTGCAAGCAGACCACGTCCGCCACTGTTTTAGGTAGCCCCTTACTAACCAGTGTCTGGTTATTTGCATTTGCTGCATGAGTTCCACGAATGTCGGGCATCCCTCTTCATTGTGATCGAAGTACACTCGAAGTGGACCGTGGCAAGGACTTTCTATACATTTTCTAGAATGAGCTTTTCGCCCCTTGTGGTGCAGGCTTTGTGTTGTAGCGCAGTCAGTTCTTTAATATCTGATGGTATATTAGCTGATTTCAGCGAGAGTATGTCTGTCTGCTCTTGTCATTGAATAGCAGATTGCGGCACTTTTGAGTTGCCAATTCTAGTCACAAGCTGCAATGCTGTTTTGAAGGTATCTCTGTTTTCTAGCCTCGAAAGGCGTATGTTTTCTTCCAGCAATGAAATGTTGTCTGTTCCCCAAGTTCTGTGTTCCTTGTCTGGGTCTAATACTTCTCTCGCTGTCTGCTCTGGCTGCGAGTGTCTTGTGGGTGTCTATATTTCCTTTTTTCTGTTGTATTCTTTTTTACATTCGAGTTTATGTGGTTGAAGTAGTGTTGGGTTGGGTTTGTGTTCTTTTGGAATCCTCAAGTTTTCAGTTTTTTTCCGTTCCATGCTGTTCACCATCATGCGTTGTGATATTGTGTGCTGCGTTATCTGTGTTTGGGTACCTTCCTGGGATGAACGTCACTGGGTTGACATAGGTTTTCACTTTTCGGCTTTGTATATCCTGTTGTATTTCAGTGTGTCATATTTGCGTTTTGTCAAGGTGCTTTTTGCTCTGTCTGTGTTTTGGGTGTATGCTTCGGTGTCTGAGCAACTTTAGTGAGCTGTGTAGTTTGTGCACATGTCATCATTAATTTCGTGTTGTTCTTGTTAGTGATGTCTATGCTTTACACAGTCATTACTAACTAATTCTAATTCTGATTCTTCTATTCTTAACAATAAACATGTCTGCATGGTAGCCCAATGGTACATTTCACGTTTTAGGTGCCTGGCTACCTCATAGTCCATTGACAGTAGGTAGATATGTTTAGTTGTTTGTAAGTAATGACACTGAACCGCTTCAGTGGCAACCAATGACGGGGGGATCTCAGTATCATCGAAAGTCTCCGGGAGGAAGCACATTTGTTGCCGCAATTCAATTGCGCGGCGTCATGATCTCATGGTAGATGGAGCTTTGTGTTTCGGGCGGTGAATGTCTTCGTACGCGCTGTCAAAATATGTGGAATGAAGGCACCCTTGCCGGCCGCTGTGGCCGAACTGTTCTAGACGCTTCAGTCCGGAAACGCGCTGCTGCTACGGTCATAGGTTCGAATCCTGCCTCGGGCATGGGTGTGTGTGTGTTGTCATTAGATTAGTTAGGTTTAAGTAGTTCTAAGTTCTAGGGGACTGATGACCACAGATGTTAAGTCCCATAGTGCTTAGAGCCACTTTTTTTTTAAGGCCCCCTTGACATATCGTGGTCTTAGTAGACACAGTTATGATAATTGTAGGCTGTGTTGGCGATCAGTTTTTCAAGTAACTGTTTGTATGCGGGGCATTCCGGACCGCCTGCTTTGTTGCAAGTACGGTTTCTGTGCTTACATGTTCTGCAACCAACCGCCTTTTGAGTACAATCGGTTTGGATGTGTCCTGGTTTGGCGCATTTGTAGCAGACTACCATAACTGCGCCTACAGCACTTAACTTGGTGTCCTAAGTCATGACAAGTCTAGCATTCCTGCACCCTTATGAAGTTTTTTTTTTTAATTTTAAGTGTTTCGAGATCGGGGTATATCCGTTCTCTTTGCATAACGACATACCATGTTCGAGGGCTAATCTCAATATGGTCGTTCACCGTACTCGAGTTTTTGGTTTTGTTTTAAACTTAAGCTTCACTTCGTCGTCAAACATTTCTCTGGTGACGTCCTCACTGAGATTAATTCTTGTCCGAAATGGACGTGGGAACGTTGTATATGGTCATCAGTCGTCTGTTCTTTCGGGCCTCTTCGCATTTGATTTCCTTTAGCTGCGATGTTTTCTCTACGATTTTCATGGCATCCATCTTCGTCTCGGTTTCGATAAACACTGTGTTTGTTGTTGATCTGATCCCCTTAATTTTGATTTTGTCCTGACGTGGATTAATCGTTTTAGTCGATGTATCTCGTAGCACGCTAGCATCCTGATTGTTTGTTGGCTTAAAAAGCAGAACACTTGTTTCGTTTGCCTTTAATTTCTCAGTTGTAGTAACCATTTCGTTTTTGATCTTCGTTGATCCATTATGGATCGTGGGACGACGGCTGGCATGAACTTCTTGATGCAATAATTAACCAACAGCCGTATGTATTGTAGAAATTTATTTTATTTTATGAACTTCTATGTGCTACCAGTTTCGGCATTACATTGATGCCATCTTCAGGTCCCACTCGTCATAGTCGTAAAATCGCTATTCACGGAATGAGCTATATAACTGGATCCGTGAATCAACCATCCTGCAATAGTCTGTGTCGCCTGGCCACCAAGAGCTGTTGCAGGACGATTGATTCACGGATCCAGTTACATGGCTCCTTTCGTGTATAGCGTTTTTACGACTATGACGAGTGGGGCCTGAAGATGACATCATGTAATGCCGAAACTGGTAGCACATAGAAGTTCATAAAATAAAATAAATTTCGACAATACATACGGCTGTTGATAAATTATTGCATCAAGAATTTCGTTTTTCGGTTTCGTGACAGTAGGAGCATAAGCTACAGCAGCTTACGTTGGGACTTTGGCACTTCTGTTCGGAGTTAGTAATTCTCTTCGTCGAGTATGTTGATATCCGTTTCCAGTTCGGCGATTCTGAATGACGCATCAGGGACTGCAGGTTCCTTTCTTTGCCTTTCATATTCCACTCTTAATTCCTCGTTGTTACCTGCCGGTTTGGCCTGACCAAGGGCAAGTGACCAATTTTTTTGTCCAACAGGTGCTGTTATTGTTCAGGATACGCTTTTCTCTTTTAATTCAGCTTGGAAGTCTGTGAGAATATCATCAGAAATTCCCATTAGTTTTCTCTCCATGTCTGATCGTCGCGGCATAGCCTACCTCTCGAGCTAGTTGCTCCGGTCGGTGTGTTGCTCCCGAAGGCTGACTTTTTTTTTTTTTTTTTACGTTCACGCCCAGGAACCGGCTTGCCCCATCAGTAATTTGTAGCTGTTGTCGTCTGCTTAAACCGAGTTACTTTCTCGAGTGTCTGCATATTAACTCGGACGTGGAGCTAAATGTAGTGGAGAGTGTAAGGCTCGTGTCCCTAGTACCTCACTGTGTGACATAACGACAAGCACAACCACAGTGTAACACTTTATAACATCCACGGTATATATTTTTTTATTACGGGTGGAATATGAACGTGTGGAAAATCACGTAACTCAATAATATTCATTCAATTATGTAATCATTTCTTAAAAAGATGATAATTATGTAAAACAGAGACAATATTTGTCTCACATTCTTTGTTAATCTATGTCATTCTTTTCTTTTGTTTTGTACCCTTTTGTCGTCTTCTTCTGATGTACGTCGCCGACACAAGATGCGAATCGATCTGAGGTCTGTTGAAGGAAAAACATTTAATGCAAAATTATTGTACTTTTATGTTCATTTGCTGGTAAAAACAAATAGAGCCAAATGCGTTAAAACTATTTATGATTAATTATTGAAAATTCACTTCCTCTTTTAATTATAATTTTGTATTAATTGTTTTATCATAGCTGCAAGAAGCGCAGCCATTGTTAGTTGCGATTATACAGCAACTTCGTCTGTACTTCTAGTTGAAAAGAGCATGGGTTTATAATAAACTAATTTGCAAAAGAATTTAATAGTTTTTTTATTGGTGGCATCAATTTAAATGATTAATTATTTATTGAGCAAAGGAAAATCTTAATTAAAAAGAAATCCTCTGTCTTTTGTTGGCCGCCATCTTAACTTTTATCACAGCGGCAAATTTAAATTACTTGAAACTGTAAACAATATTCCGATGTGTAAGAAATAAATGTACACCGGTGGTCCTGAACTCTATTTATAAAAGAAAAGATTAATCGAATCAGACTGCATTTTCTAAGAACAGTGTTGATGGTATTTATTGTTGAACAAGATTTCATTGCTGATGTATGAGGTCAAAATTAAACTACGCACGAATCACGGAGAAAAATATTTCTGGCAGTATATGTCAGTGTTGTGTGCGGCTGGTATTCTGTGGTTCCTTTTCATGATCAATTTGCTAAGAATAATTAAATCCATCGAAGACAAAAATTATAAAAGCTCTGATGTACGATCTGTAATTTTAGTGACATGAACACAACTTACAGTCAACATTATTACACTACGTCAGGTGGAATTCTTGTGCAATTTGAACAAAATAATTATCCGGGAGAAGTTGTATTATGAATAATGCATTATACATGTGTATAATATTGTCAGTCTCATTTACAAAATCAAATCAATGCAACTGGTAAAAAAAAAAAAAGAGTGAATTCAAACCCCAGAATACCATAGAGCAGGGCTTCCCAACCTTTTCAGCTGGCGGACCCCTTCTTCAGTCGAAAATCCATGGCGGACCCCTAGTCAGTCAAGAGCACAGTAACTTTAAATTTCAGAGCGAAAGCTATGGGAACTGAAAGCTTCTTGATGCAAGTGCCGTGTTCCCAATGACCCCCCTCCCCTCACCTCACCTCCCCCCCCCACCGAAGTATCAATAGCCTTTGGTTTAGAGATGAATGAAAACAGCTTGCAGGTCAAAAATCGACTTATGAAACAGATAGTGCACTGACAAAGCAAGTTTAACATTTAATGATGCCTGGGGCCGCATACGTGCCAGCGAGCGCTGTGATTGGTCGACAAAGCTCGCTCCGCTCACGCGTAAGAGGTTTCAACGCATCAGCTGACGCACAAACGACCCCCGTATTGTTGCGAAACAGTCGATCAGAGAAGCCGCATTCTCCGGCACTGAACTGCGTATGCGTTCTCACTTAGGAACCGCAAAGGCTGCTTGGGAATACGGCCTGAAGTAAAAGTACACATTTTTCACACGAAAAAAGTGATGAATTTGATTTTTACATTTTTATTCATAAATTTTACTCATTATTTTACACTATTTGGTGAAAGATAGCCGCGGACCCCCTAGAAAGAGCAGGCGGACCCCTAAGGGGTCTCCGGACCACACGTTGGGAAGCCCTGCCATAGAGTATCATATCATCCACATTCATTGCGTTTGTCCATGTTGATGATACACAATATCCGCCACAACTTGCTGCCGTAGTGCATAAACACAGTCTTTAAACAGTCGCACGCTGGGTGAGAATAGCTGCATACAGCTTTGCTTATGCTACGCCTCCACGTAGCGCTGTGAACGGCGTCTGCCAAGTGGCACGGGGTTGTCAGTAACGGCTGGGCAGGCGGCATCCGGAAACGCCTGACGCAGCGCTGAAGTCGGCGTGCGGCGCCGCTCCCCCAGGATCGGCTAACGATGCGCGACGCGTGACGTAGCGCAAGCCGGCTCGTGCCGAGCACCGCGCGAGGCCGACGATCCCTCCACCCTGGAGTTACCGATCGCAGTTCAAAGCTTTCACCGCTTTTAATGTCCACTTCGCACCTGATTTCTCTTTCAAATATCGCGCACCATGACGAATGTCTCTACCGGTACTTGTGAGAACAAACACCAGTTGTTGAAATCCACTACGTCCCAGCAAGGAGCCGACATCAAACCGCAACCGAGCCGGCGGCCATATTGAAAAGTAAGGAAAACTTAAAATGGTTCAAGTCATACCTAGCTAACAGGAAACAAAGGGTGTCAGTACAAGGGACTAGTGAATTAAGTCATCAGTCATCATCAGAATGGGAAGAAATTACATGTGGTGTCCCACAAGGATCCATCTTAGGGCCATTACTTTTTCTTGTGTACATTAATGATCTCTCATCAGTTACACTGCCAGAAGCAGAGTTCGTTTTGTTTGCAGATGACACAAGTATTGCAATAAATAGTATGTCGAGTGTAATTCTAGAAAGATCTGCTAATGATATTTTCATGGATATTAATAAATGGTTTAAAGCCAACTCACTGACATTAAACTTTGAAAAGACTCACTATATGCAATTCAGAACTTGTAACAGGTTTCCACCCAGCATATGCATAAAGTATGAAGAAGAGTAGATAGAAGAGGTTGACAGTCTTAAATTCCTGGGATTACAACTTGATAATAAATTCAGTTAGGAGGAGCACACCACAGAACTGCAGAAACGCCTTAACAAACCTGTATTTGCAATTTGAGTGTTAGCAGACATAGGCGACATAAAAATGAAAAAGCTTACATACTTTGCCTACTTTCATTCCATAATGTCATATGGTATAATATTTTGGGGTAACTCTTCAAGTCAAACAAAAATTTTCAGAATCCAAAAGCGTGTAATACGTATTATTTGTGGAGCAGATTCAGGGCCGTCATGTAGAAACCTCTTCAAAGAACTGGGTATACTAACCACTGCCTCTCAGTATATTTACTCCTTAATGAAATTTGTCGTAAATAATATATCTCTTTTTCCAACAAACAGCTCAGTTCATACATACAATACCAGGAACAAAAATGATCCGCACAAAGACTTAAAAGCACTTACTTTAGTTATAAAAGGGGTCCACTACTCAGGAACACTCATCTTCAATAATTTGCCAGCAAACATAAAAAATTTAGTTACAAATAAAGATCAATTTAAAAGGAACCTGAAAGACTTACTAGTGGCCAACTCCTTCTACTCCATTGACGAATTTTTTAATAGAAACAAATGATGTATTGTATATATTCATACTATTGGTATTGTTAGTTCAGCAAGGAAAAAAAAAAGTTGACATGTTCCACATACACGAGGATCTCCTCAGGTAACGCCCTATTTCCACACTACCAACAAAATTAAAAATTTTAACTTCCTTGCTAATATTGCCGTTTTATGACTTAGACGGATTGATTACTAACACAGTCATCAAACTGGATGCTTGACTGATCTGCCCTCCTAACATTAGCGGTCATTGCATCTTTATGCAGTACTCAGCAGGACACAGAAAGCAACCAATTTTTACAGTCAAATCCGAAATCTTCTCTGGGACGATAATAATAATGTCGTGTGACGAGGGCCTCCCGTCGGGTAGACCGCTCGCCTGGTGCAAGTCTTTCGATTTGACGCCACTTCGGCGACTTGCGCGTCGATGGGGATGAAATGATGATGATTAGGACAACACAACATCCAGTTCCTGAGCGGAGAAAATCTCCGACCCAGCCAGGAATCGAACCCGGGCCCTGAGGATTGACAGTCTGTCGCGCTGACCACTCAGTTACTGGGGGCGGACTCTGGTATGATGAAATGCTATGGAAAGCAAAAGTGACCGTGTACTACACCTATTTTGTACCAGTCCTAACATATGGTTTAGAAACATGTACCCTACTAAACAAAGACCTCAGCGGAATTCAGGCAACAGAAATGAGATTCATGAGTACTATGAATCAAACAACTGGAAAGGACAAAATCAGGAATGAGGTGAACAGATAATAGCTGGTATTGAGGTTCCAGTTGCCAGTGTCATAAGGAAACCCATGCTTCAGTAACAAGGGCTCGTAATGAAAATGAACAGCCGAAGATCTGCCAGAAGGTATTTCAACCTGAGTCTCGTACGAAGAAGACCACGGGGAAAACCAAGAAAACTCTGGATAGCGACTGTAAGATCAGATTTGGAGGAGAAAGGACACGAATGGGAAGCTGTCCTGGAACAGAAGATCTATGAAGATAGAACGAGACGGCGAGCGCTTGTACACCACACCCGGGAAGCTGAAGTTGGAAAACGAGGATGATGATGACGCATCGTTATGCTTGTACTTCAGATTTCTGAAATCGAGCGGAAATGCATCCGCTGTGTTTCCAGAGAGTGTGCAGCTCCGCTATGTGGTCTCATGATAACGAAATGGTCTTGAGTGAAATATTCCGGAGGTAAAATCGTCCCTGATTCGTATCTCCGGGTGTGGACTACTCAGGAGAACGCCGTCATCAGGAAAAAAGCAAGATGGTGGTGTTCCAAGAGCATGAAGTGTGGAATATCACATCCCTTAATCGGGTGTGTAGATTACAGACAAAAAAATTGAAACCAAGAGCGAATGGGAGTTGGGGTACATCATGAAGACTGAAAATTGCACATCAACCCATAGCGGCAAACGTCAGGGGTAAGGGTTAGCAGAGATCGAAGATCGTAAAAGAAACAGAGTTCCATCTGAAACATTTATTGGATATAATGAATATACACGGAGCACGGCATGAGTACAGCTCTAACGCTACGACAGATGCTCGAAGTTTTCATAATCAGACGCCATGTATGTCTGATACCAACGGAGCATTGATTTACGGATACGCTGGAACGGACCGGGAGTTCCTTTGATTATACCAGCTGTGCAGGCGATTCTAACGACGAGATCCGTTTCAGATTCCACAGGATCGTCATACGAGGTATTTAATGGCTCTCCACACAAAGAAATCAAATCTCGATAATCCGGTGAGCGTGGGGAGGAGGGGGGCGGTTGGTACCGGCCCACCGAGTCCCAAGTACTGTCCATCAATGCGGGAATGATCTGTTCGTCGGCTTTTGAACAGGTCATCCCGTTATCGATGGACTGGGCGTGGTGAACCAGATTTCCCGAGCCCTGATTTCTTTCTGTGGAGAGCCATGGAATCTCTCGTGTATCACGACCCTGTGGGGTCTGAATCGGATCTCGCAGCTAAAATCGCCTGCGCAGCTGGTATAATCAAAGGAACTCTCGATCCGTTCCAGCGTATCCGGCAGTGTATGCTCCATTGGTGTCAGATATGCGTGGTGTCTGATGGTGCAACCTTCGAGCTTCAATTGTAAGCGATGTGTACTCATTATGTCCAATAAAAGTTCAATGAATGTGTGTCTTGTTTCCTTTCCGATCTTCGACCTCTACTACAACTTACGTCTGACGTTTGCGGGCATGGGATGCTAATTCTCAATCCTTATGATGTTCCCCAACTCCTTTAGAAGTTTGTCACATTTCTGGGACGCTGTGTATGCGACTGGAGCACAGTATTGCATGGAACCGAAGCAGAACCTCTGGGAACACCGAAAGAAAAAATGTGGCGTTGGAGAAGGACGTTGAAAATTAGATGGAGTGATAAGACAGGAGATTGTTCTTCGCAGAATCGATGGTGGGAACGTCTGAAAAACTATGGTAGAAAGAAGCGACAAGACGGTAGGACATCTGTTAATGTGCCAGGCAATAACTTACGTAATTAGAGATGTAGAAGGTAAAACTGTAAGAGAAGAAAGAAATTGCAACATATCCAACAAATAATTAAGGACAGAGAGGTTGGCACAGAAGAGGAATTCGTGGCAGGCTACATGAAAGGTGTAAGATTGATGACAAAAATACAGTATTAAAGACACTGTTAAAATAAATGGATACGTTAAAAGAAGACGTAGTAGGAACTAGCGAAGTAGAGTGGCAGTAAGGACAGGATTTCTGCTCACATGAATACAGGGTTACCAACACAAAATTAAATAAGAATCATGTAGGGATAGATCTTATAATGAACATAAAATTAGGAACACATGTAAACCACCGTAAACAGTACAGTGAGCGCAATATCACTGGCAAGGTACACACACATTCGAAAACCATCACAGTACTACAAGTGTGTGCCTGAATGCCTGCCAGTTTCTGGACGTTGAAAAGCTTGAAAAAACTGTACAATAATATGAAAGAAATTATTAAGTTAAAGAAGATCAAAATTTGATTATGATCTGCTAGGAGATTGGGGAAACGAATGTAATGGGAAGTTCCCTCTTGGAAATTTTGCACTGATCACTATTTTGTCACTGTAAACACTTGAAAATGATAAAAAGTCAGTGTGTAGTTTGAAAAGCCAGGATACATAAGAGGCTATCAGATATCTTACGGAAGTACACTTTCATATACACTACTGGCCATTAAAATTGCTACACCAAGAAGAAATGCATATAATAAACGGGTATTCATTGGACAAATATATTATACTAGAACTGACATGTGATTACATTTTCACGTAATTTGGGTGCATAGATCCTGAGAAATCAGTACCCAGAACAACCACCTCTGCCCGTAACAACGGCCTTGATAAGCCTGGACATTGAGTGAAAGAAAGATTGGATGGCGTGTACAGGTACAGCTGGCCATGCAGCTTCAACACGATACCACAGTTCAGCAAGAGTAGTGACTGGCGTATTGTGACGAGCCAATTGCTCGGCCGCCATTGACCAGACGTTTACAATTGGTGAGAGATCTGGAGAATGTGCTGCCCAGGGCAGCAGTCGAACATTTTCTTCACGGTGCCCCAGATTGATATTTGGATCAACATGTTGGTTTATGACATGACGCTGTGCAATAGTTACAGTTCGTCATACATGTGATTTTGAAGTGACGCTGTACCTGAGGATGGCCCGTTTATGACCGAAACTGCTTTTGTTTAATGAACTGACAATGCAGTTGTGTGCAAACCGTAACTTTCCCAAAGTCTGTATACAAGTGATTTTCTAAAACCGTTTGGATGAAGGGCGGTGAATTGTAACCGCTGACAGCCCAACTCTAGCCCGTGCGAGACGAGGTGGATGAAATAAAACCGAAGTGTCGAGACAGTTTGTGCTCCGCTGAACTCCCGCGCTTCCCGTCGACTCTGCCGCTACCCACCGTCACCGGATGCCGCCTCGCAGAAGCGCTGGAGGCACACCACAGGGAACTGCGGGCCTCTGGCTCGTGGCTGCCACCCCATTACGTCACGCTAATGGCAATCAATCACCGCCGAAATCAGCTTAGCCCATTGTCCGGGTCGCAAAACACGGCCGTGAATTGATGCAGCCTTTTAATTTATTCCGGTTTTGTCTTCCCGCCGCAGCCCGTACGCACGCGTCGGTAATCCACAGGCACACACATGCTGTGATGGGGACGCATTTAGCCTGGCCGCTGCTGTACAAAAGGTCTGCGTTTTCAGCACACTCTGCTCCCGATTACTGACTACTCCGTCAGGCATCACGTTGCGCAAGGGCGCAAAGCGGATCTGCAACGCGAATAAAATGTAGTGGAATGAAAGAGTGTTAAATGTCCAGCTGTGGGGAGTAGATCAAGTTGTATGCCCGTATACCTTTTAGGCACTGAGTTATTTACCGTTACCGAAATGTCATTTCATATGTTACTCAATGTCCTTGTACAATTGCGGGCGCATTCCAATACCACCTTTGGTGGTAGGCGCGTTCTATCTATTTGTGTACTGGCAAGTCGCCGTGTGGTGTGTGAGGGTGGCGGAGAAAGCGCAGAGCAGCAAAGTCATTTCCTCCCGCTCCTAACCCATTCTGCAATGTAAATCCGGGAGAAGGGTTGGCTGTACTTTTTTCAAATTTTGTTTCAAGAAATTCATGTTGCCACGGAAAGCTCCCTTTAGTGAATAAAGCGTAAGTGACGACTAGCTTTGCATCATTTTCAAGTTTCCAAAATAAATAAATAAATAAATAAAAAATTAAAGAATTAACAAATAAATAAAATTTCTACAAAGAGGCACAATGCGCTATAGTTACATAGCATAGGATGAAGCGGAAACGTATCACAAAAAGATATTTGGAATGCTCAAGATGCATGGATATGCAGAAAACATCAGAGGTAATGGTGAATCAATCTCCTGCGACATCGCTATTAAATGAATGAGAACAGACTAACAAAACAAATTTTGTAATATTTATGGAGATAAGAAGGGAAGAATGATAGGGATTACACGAAAAGAACTAGAAAGAAATATCAAAGAACCGGAAATAACAGAAACAGACTGTTTTAATACTGTATATAATTAAAAATTTAAATGTTTGTTCGTTCAAAAACTTATAAATTCTAAAGTTCTTCTCCGATTGCTTCGAAATTTTGACACAACGTAGAATTCGGATCCTCGCGTGTTTTCACATCCCTATTTCTAATATAGGTAATATACAGGGTGAGTCACTAACTGTTGTCACCAAGAATAACTGCGGAAGTATGATAGGAGCTGAAAAGTTTGTGGGACAAAAGTTGCATGGGACAACGGGGCCCGTAATATGACGTTGGTTTTTTGTAGTTAGGTGGGGTCGCTTCAGAGATATGAAGGTCAACTCTGTTTTTTTAAATGAGTTGCTATAATTTGGTACTCATTTTCTGATAGCAGCTGTCGACACGAAACCAATGATGTGTAACAGTAAGGTCTTGGAACGTCAATGAAGGTCACAAAGGTGGCACGAACAAAAACAAAGTTGACCTTCTTATCTCTGATGGGATCCAACCTAGCAACAAAAAAGCGAACGTCATATTATGGCCCCCGTTGTCCCATGCAACATTTGTCCCACAAACTTTTCAGCTGCTATCATACTTCCGGTGTTACTGTAGGTGGTAGCAGTTAGTGACTCACCCCGTATAAATTAAGAAAGAGAGAGAGAGAGAGGATTGATATAGCAAGGGAGAGGAGGTCATGGACAGAGAAAAGAGGAGAGAGAAGCTGCAAGAGGAGGGGAGGTAGACAGCGAGAGGGGGGAGGAGGAGGAAATGTGCAAAGAAAGGCGGAGATGGAGAGAGTCGAGAGAGAGAGAGAGAGAGAGAGAGAGAGAGAGAGAGAGAGAGAGGATATTAGAACGTATACGCAAATCCCATTCATACAGGGTGACAATTACTGAACTACATGAAATAAAATCGTCATAACTTCTGAGCGGATAACGTTAGGACGTTCAAACTGCACGGTTGGCCAATGAGAATGATGGAAAATAGTATGGTTTGGTTCAGTCAAGAAACTCACTTTCATTTGGATAGTTCGTCAATAAGCAAAATTGGCGCATTTTGGGGACTGAGACTCCGCATTTCGCTATCGAGAAGTCCCTTCACCCTCGACGGGTGGCTGTTCACATGTTCAAATGGCTTTAAGCGCTATGGGACTTAACATCTGAGATCCTCAGTCCCCTAGACTTAGAACTACTTAAACCTAACCAACCTAAGGACATCAAACACATCCATGCCCGAGTCAGGATTCGAACCTGCGACCGTAGCAGCAGCGCGGTTACAGACTGAAGCGCCTAGAACCGCTCGGCCACAGCGGCTGGCACGGGTGACTGTGTGATGTGCAATTTCCAGTCTCAGAACAATCAGTGCGATATTCCATGATGGCACAGTGATCACCGATCGATACGTGAAGGTTTTGGGACTTTATACCCTTTAGCTGATTTCGACACGATGTGGTTCATGCAAGACGGAGCTCGACCCCATCGAAGCAGGAGAGTGTTTGATGTCCCGGAGGAGCACTTGGAGACTGCCCTCTGGCTCTGGGGTACCCAGAGGTCACTGGCATGGGCCTCGATTGGGCGCCACATTCTCGGGATCTGAACACATGCGACTCGTTTCTGTGGGGCTACATTAAAGACAAGGTGTACAGCACCAACCCCAGAACCACTGATGAGCTGAAAACAGCCGTTCAGTATGTAATCGGCAGCATCGATTTCCGACTCTTCAGTGGGTCATGCGGAATTTCGTTATTCATCTGCGCCACATCATCGCCACTGATGACAGGCATATCGAACATGTCATATCCTACATCCGAATGTCTGTAGTGACGTTTGCATGTTGAATAAAATGTGTCCACGCCGTAGTCTGTAACTAATTTATGTTTCTTTTCATATAGTTTCTCTTTTCTTTCTTTAACCAGACTGAGACACAGCAGTGTGTAGATGGGAACAGCTAGTAAAATAATAGATATAAAAAGCTTTGAAGCAAAGAGATATTGTTCCCAGTTAGGCATACGTGACAAGCCTGGCGCGTGTTTCATTTCTGACTTGAGCATTGCTGCTCTAAATTCTGACAATTGCGTTCTCGCAATGTAATTTTACAGTGTATCAAAATTTCCTTGTGATGAAGACGCCCTTGGTAGGTATCGAAACCTAGGTCAGTTGTACCAAACAATTATTTGCAACCGGTAGGCTGTATAATTCCTACATTTGAAAACTGTATACGGTTGCTGAGAAACAGCCATGTTTAAAGCTGCAAAGAGAAAAAAAAATAAACGAGAAAAAAGGATGGACGGAAGAAAGGAAAAGGAAGCACTGGGAGAAGAGAACAGAGTACTACAAAAATAGGAAGCAGCAAAGAAATAAGCAGAGCAGAAATTGTTACGTGAACCGAGTCGGTCAATATGAAAGGAGTGGCAGCGAACTGTTGAAATGCACTATGACAGTACAGCTGGTGAATGAAGAATTATGGATACTAAAGTTAGGTTTATCTGTGTGAAATATAGCAGCAGATAATATTAATATTAAACTAATTTAGTTTACATAGATTTCTGAATAAAACTTCACATTCGGTCTTAGTTATATCCACGAAATACCTCTAAGATTGGCATGTTATAGAAGTTTTAAGCAGCGATTAAACAGACGGTTCTGGAATTTACAGCCTCGGTCGCAGCTGACAGACGAAATGCGTTCCCTAAACTGCGAGAGGCAGGAAACGCGGGCAGACGGCAGTCTGTCCCACCTCCAGAGGGCTACACGCCCGCGCTTCCGCCCCCTCCTCACTTCGCGCCGAGCGCACTGCGTAATATTTCACACGCACTCGGCGCCACCTCATTTCCGATGCGTAACAACCTCTGGCGACGTGTTCGCCTGCCACGTGCAATGCGCACGTTTTCATCACGCGCGTGACAGCTCTCGAGTGCGTCTTCGCTGTGCTATTCACTCCAAGCGTAGGCGAAGGCTCAGCCCCCCAAACCTCCCTTGAAATTTCAATGGTTTATGTCGTAACACTCAGCAGGTGCCCGAGACGTGCTGCCAAGTAGTTTCACTCCACTTTTAACTCTCTCGCTCTCTTTCTTCTGCTGGACATAGACAGTGTCAAGGCAACGAATCTGTAATGAAAGTACATCCTAATCATCTTCAACATCAATATCGTCTTCAAGGATTAGGCCTTTCGGCCTGTTTCGCCTCACAACTGTTCATTCCAACTCTCTGAGGGACGTCCAACGTTTCTCTTTCTTATTGGGTTAGAAGGTACTGCAGCCGTAGTTCTACATCTATACAGGGTGGCCCACTGATCGTGACCGGGTCAAATATCTCACGAAATAAGCGTCGAACGAAAAAACTACAAAGAACGAAACTTGTCTAGCTTGAAGGGGGAAACCAGATGGCGCTATTGTTGGCCCGCTAGATGGCACTACCATAGGTCAAACGGATATCAACTGCGTTTTTTAAAATAGGAACCCACATTTTTTATTACATGTTCCTGTAGTACGTAAAGAAATATTAATGTTTTAGTTGGACCACTTTTTTCTGTTTGTGGTAGATGGCGCTGTAATAGTCACAAACATATGGCTCACAATTTTAGACGAACAGTTGCTAACATGTAGGTTTCTTAAACTAAAATACAGAACGTTGGTACGTTTGAAGATTTTACTTCGGTTGTTACAATGTGATACATGTACCTTTGTGAACTTATTATTTCTGAGAACGCATGCTGGTACAGCGTGATTACCTATCAACACCACATTAATGCAGCAAATGTTCAAAATGATGTCCGTCAGCCTCAATGCCTCTGGCAATACATGTAATGGCATTCCTCTCAACAGCGAGTTCACCTTCCGTAATGTTCGCACATGCATTGACAATGTGTTGACGCATGTTGTCAGGCGTTGTCGGTGGATCACGATAGCAAATATCCTTAAACTTTCCCCATAGAAAGAAATCCGGGGACGTCAGATCCGCTGAACGTGCGGGCCATGGTATGGTGCTTCGACGACCAATCCACCTGTCATGAAATATGCTACTCAATACCGCTCCAACTGCACGCGAGCCATGTGCCGGACATCCATCATGTTGGAGGTACATCGCCATTCTGTCATGCAGTGAAACATCTTCCAGTAACATCGGTAGAACATTACGTAGGAAATCAGCATACAATGCACCATTTAGATTGCCATCGATAAAATGGGGGCCAATTAGTCTTCCTCCCATAATGCCGCACAATACATTAACCCGCCAAGGTCAGTGATGTTCCATTTGTCACAGCCATCTTGGATTTTCCGTTGCCCAGTAGTGCGTATTATGCTAGTTTACGTTACCGCTGTTGGTGAATGACGCTTCGTCGCTAAATAGAATGCGTGCAAAAAATCTGTCATCGTCCCGTAATTTCTCTTGTGCCCAGTGGCAGAACTGTACACGACGTTCAAAGTCGTCACCATGCAATTCCTGGTGCATAGAAATATGGTACGGGTGCAGTCGATGTTGTTGTAGCATTCTCAACACCGAAGTTTTTGATATTCCCGATTCTCGCGCAATTTGTCTGCTACTGATGTGCGGATTAGCCGCGACGGCAGCTAAAATACCTACTTGGGGATCATCATTTGTTGCAGGTCGTGGTTGACGTTTCACATGTGGCTGAACACTTCCTGTTTCCTTAAATAACGTAACTATCCGGCGAACGGTCCGGACACTTGGATGATGTTCAGGATATCGAGCAACATACATAGCACACGCCCGTTGGGCATTTTGATCACAACAGCCACACATGAACACGATATCGACCTTTTCCGCAATTGGTAAACGGTCCATTTTAACACGGATAATGTATCACGAAACAAATACAGTCCGTACTGGGGGAATGTTGCGTGATACCACGTACTTATACGTTTGTGACTATTACAGCGCCATCTATCACAAAGCGAAAAAAGTGGTCCACCTAAGACATTCATATTTCTTTACGTACTACATGAATATGTAATAAAATAGGTTTTCCTATTTTAAAAAACGCAGTTGATATCCTTTTGACCTATGGCAGCGCCATCTAGCGGGCCAACCATAGCGCCATCTGGTTTCCCCCTTCAAGCTAGACGAGTTTCGTTCTTTCTAGTTTTTCCGGTTGATGCTTATTTCGTGAGATATTTGGCCCGGTCACTATCAATGGACCACCCTGTATATCTACATAGATACACCGCAAGCCACCGTCCGGTGCATGGTGGAGGGTATCCTCTACCACTACTTGTGAGCTCCTTTCCTGATCCACTCGCAAAATAGAGCTAGGGAAAGACGACTGCTTATATGCCTCCGTGTGAGCCTTAATTCCTCGTATCCTACCTCCGTGGTCCTTAGGCGCAATGTATGTTAGCGGCACTAGAACCGTTCGCCAGTCAGCTTCAAATGCCGGTTCTCCAAATTTTCTCAATAGCGTTTCTCGAAAAGAGCGTCGCCTTCCCTCCAGGGATTCCCATTTGAGTTCCCGAAGAATCTCCTTAACATTTACGTGTTGTTCGAACCTACCGGTAACAAATTTAACAGCCTGCCCCTGAATTGCTTCCATGTCTTCCCTCAATCCAACCTGGTGCATATCCCAAACACTTGAACAGTACTCAAGAACAGGTCGCATCTGCATCCTATATGCTGACTTCTTTGGAGGTGAATCACTCTCCCCTAAAATTCTCCCAATAAACCAAAGTCGGCCATTTGTTTAGCTACCACTGTTTTCACATCCTCGTTCCACCTCATACCGCTTTGCAACGTGACGGCCAGATATTTAAATGAATTGACTGTGTCTAGCCGAACACTAGTAACGCTGTATAAGAACATTACAGTTTGATCTACCTACTCATTCGGCTTAAATTTTTCCACATTTGCGGCTAGCTGCCATTCATCACACCAACTGGAAATTTTGTCTAAGCCGTCTCGTATCTTCCTACAAACTTCTACACCTTACCGTACACCACGGCATCATCAGCAAAACAACCTCAGGTTGCTGTCCCCCCTTTGCGCCAAATCATTAATGTATACAGAGAACAACAAGTGTCCTATCACACTTCCCTAGGGCACTCCTGACGACACCCTACGACAGTTGTCCTATTGTAAGACACGTTGCGCATGATCATTCCAATTCAGTCTGCATTTTTCAGTTATAATTGCGACGTTTTCTACATTTACCTCCCGTCTAGTATCGGTGTTTCCTTTATGGGTCAGTAATGACTATCCGACTACGAAACGGAGCAAGTTCACCACTGACGGTTCTAGCTGTCATAACTCATATGATGTTAGGGTCCAACATTCTCTTCCGTACAGCATGAAAGGCAAGGCTATTAACTTGTAATGCTTAAGTAATGTTTCTTTCCGTATGTTACGTTTTAACGTTCACTGTGTGGTTCCCCAGAAACAGTACAGACAGTGAGTATTTTAGCAATTACGTTTTCGCCGCTAGAGTGTGTGTCGTGCGCTTCCCTGCCTAGCCATCCCATCTCGGCTCACAGTGCAGCGACACGCGTCCATATACACACACGCATCAGGATTCAGCGCCGTGGCGGTAAGTACAGCACTGACAATACTGTTGCCGGCCGCTGGTGGCCGAGCGGTTCTGGCGCTACAGTCTGGAACCGCGCGACCGCTACGGTCGCAGGTTCGAATCCTGCCTCGGGCATGGATGTGTGTGTTGTCCTTAGGTTAGTTAGGTTTAAGTAGTTCTAAGTTCTAGGGGACTTATGACCTCAGCAGTTGAGTCCCATAGTGCTCAGAGCCATTTGAACCATTTTTTTTTTTGCAACAACAACGACTGAATTCGCAATCCCTACGTAGAGTCAACTGTTTAGAATCCATATCACGTGTAAATGAAAAAGAGCAGCTTCCTGAAATTTCCAATGATTTTCAGCTACAAAAAGTTATAAATATTCTAATTAACTGGCTTTTAGTTTAAAGGAGCATCCAATGTTAGCGAATAAAGCCGCAACACCTTTATTACGGTAATCGATGCCCTACAGCGAATCAAGTTTCAGACAGGTGTTGCTCGGGATTTTGGTTTGTCCAGACGCAAACGATCAACAGGGCAGGGACCACAGATAATAAGCAAAGAACGGTTAGGCCCTGCGAAGTCACTCTCTGATCGAAGCATCTGGTTAGGAGGATGTCAAAGGGCGACCCAAAGAAGATTTCTGTTGGGATAAACGGAAAGCTGCATGAATTTTTAAAAAAAATGGCTCCGAGCACTATGGGACTTAACATCTGAGGTCATCAGTCCCCTACAACTCAGAACTACTTAAACCTAACTAACCTAAGGACATCACACACATCCATGCCCGAGGCAGGATTTGAACCTGCAACCGTAGCGGTCGCGCGGTTCCGGACTGAAGCGCCTAGAACCGCTCGGCCACTTCGGCCGGTTTGCATGAATTTCACAACGTTAAAATAACGAATAGCACCGTAAAACGGATCCTCGGTGCGTCTAATCTTAATGCCCAGCGCCCAAGCAAAGAACCAGTTAATATCGGCAAGAATAGGAAACCCCAACTTGAGTTTCCAGAGATCATAAGGACTGGACGCCTCAACAGCGGCTGCGTGTGCTCTGCAGCATGAAAGAAAGTTCAATTTGTTTTCTTTCGATGGGATTTGATATGTTCGAGGAGTGGTTAATGGACGATGTCTGGTAAGCATGGTGATGGGAACGTCGTGGTGTGAGGATGCTTCTCCCGTTCGGACGTCGACCCTCTAGTGCCTACTAAAGGCATTGTCGATAGTTTCAAAATACGAGGTGCATTCAAGTTCTAAGGCCTCCGATTTTTTTTCTCCGGACTGGAAAGAGATAGAAACATGCGCAATGTTTTAAAATGAGGCCGCGTTCAATGTCAATACGTCCCAGAGATGGCAGCACCGTACGGCAGATGGAATTTTACCGCCAGCGGCGAGAATGAGAACTGTTTTAAATACTTAAAATGACGACGTTTTCCTTACTTGAACAGCGTGCAATCATTCGTTTTCTGAATTTGCGTGGTGTGGAACCAATTGAAATTCATCGACAGTTGAAGGAGACATGTGGTGATGGAGTTATGGATGTGTCGAAAGTGCGTTCGTGGGTGCGACAGTTTAATGAAGGCAGAACATCGTGTGACAACAAACCGAAACAACCTCGGGCTCGCACAAGCCGGTCTGACGACATGATCCAGAAAGTGGAGAGAATTGTTTTGGGGGATCGCCGAACGACTGTTGAACAGATCGCCTCCAGAGTTGGCATTTCTGTGGGTTCTGTGCACACAATCCTGCATGACGACCTGAAAATGCGAAAAGTGTCATCCAGGTGGGTGCCACGAATGCTGACGGACGACCACATGGCTGCCCGTGTGGCATGTTGCCAATCAATGTTGACGCGCAACGACAGCATGAATGGGACTTTCTTTTCGTCGGTTGTGACAATGGATGAGACGTGGATGCCATTTTTCAATCCAGAAACAAAGCGCCAGTCAGCGCAATGGAAGCACACACATTCACCGGCACCAAAAAAATTTCGAGTAACCGCCAGTGCTGAAAAAATGATGGTGTCCATGTTCTGGGACAGCGAGCGCGTAATCCTTACCCATTGCGTTCCAAAGGGCACTACGGGAACAGGTGCATCCTACGAAAATGTTTTCAAGAACAAATTCCTTCCTGCACTGCAACAAAAACGTCCGGGAAAGGCTGCGCTTGTGCTGTTTCACCAAGACAACGCACCCGCACATCTAGCTAACGTTACGCAACAGTTTCTTCGTGATAACAACTTTGAAGTGATTCCTCATGCTCCATACTCACCTGACCTGGCTCCTAGTGACTTTTGGCTTTTTCCAACAATGAAAGACACTCTCCGTGGCCGCACATTCACCAGCCATGCTGCTATTGCCTCAGCGATTTTCCAGTAGTCAAAACAGATTCCTAAAGAAGCCTTCGCCGCTGCCATGGAATCATGGCGTCAGCGTTGTGAAAAATGTGTACGTCTGCAGGGCGATTACGTCGAGAAGTAACGCCAGTTTCATCGATTTCGGGCGAGTATTTAATTAGAAAAAAAATCGGAGGCCTTAGAACTTGAATGTACTTCGTATTACGAATTGAAAATGCACATGTTGCCCCAATCCAAAGATAAAATGGAACGAATCTGGGGATTTCTGCACGACAGTGTCCTAAGCACACCTTTGCTCATGTCGCAGACTTTTTTTGAACGATACGAGTAAGGATGCTGAAGTGGCCTAGCCAAACCCCAGATCTCAGTCCGATTGAACACCTGTGGGAGAAACTCGATCGAAGGCTGTTGTTGTTGTGGTCTTCAGTCCTGAGACTGGTTTGATGCAGCTCTCCATGCTTCTCTATCCTGTGCAAGCTTCTTCATCTCCCAGTCCCTACTGCAACCTACATCCTTCTGAATCTGCTTAGCGTGTTCATCTCTTGGTCTCCCTTTACGATTTTTACCCTCCACGCTGCCCTCCAATGCTAAATTTGTGATCCCTTGATGCCTCAGAACATGTCCTACCAACTGATCCCTTCTTCTAGTCAAGGCTAAGGCGACGAAAATTATAGCCGCGACCAATTATTGCCATCTCTGGTTAAATAATGGCAGAAAATCCCCCTGCATCGTTTGGCTACCGTCGTTGACTCCATGACATCACGCTATGCGGCTGTAATTAAGGCAACCGTTTATGCAACCACGTACTCATGGCTAAGTGCACTGATTCCAGTTCCACAAGTCTTTTTGAGCTGTAACATGACTTTTGTCAAACTACAGTAATTTTGTAAAAGTACTTGTGAAATTGCCACTTATGGATCACAATGTTCCTTGTTTTGTGATATTAGCGCAATTAACGTTGTTAATCTAGTGTCGCAACACTGATAAATATTTTCCTTTGAAAAATGTTTTACTTATGAAAATGTGTTTGTCAAAACGTTTATTGTCGCCACTGTATGTCTGAATACGGTTAATTTTACCCCTACATCAACTTAAAATTGCATTATAGATTTTTAAACTCTATAACTTGTTCAGTTATTTGTCCACTTGTAACTGCTTCGGAGCGGATGGATTCCAATACTTGAAACCCTCACTGTTGTTTTATCTGTTGATACTCTACTTCTGTATTAGCGGCAATTTGACTTAGCTTATGCATCGCAATTTGAACCTTTTCTGCAGATTTTCCTATCATAAGCTGATCATAAGCAAATAGGGGGTCATGAAATTAAAATTATCACTTCGTAATGTGCCGCTTAACAAAACCATTTACGAGTGATATCGTCAACAGCGCTGGAAAATTTGAGGGACTGCGGGCAGCTGCTTAAGTAATTTCGATGAATGCTGAAATGTCTCCTCCGATGTAAGACTTTAGCTACCATCAAGTGTGGCTGTCGAACAGAATCAATATTCCCAAACCACCTTATAACAGAAATTTGTTGCTCCCGTTACTGACAAACTAATACGGTCCAATAAAGGTTTTGCTTCAATAGTTGCGAACGTGAGTGGTCTTAGATTCAGGAAGAGCTTGAAGTGAAAGAATAACCTTACTAAACTAAGTAGCAGTTACTGTCAAATAAAATCAAAGCAATCACCAAATTAAAAGCACTCTCTTCCAAAGTGCATATTTGTGAGGCTGTACATTCATAGTTATAGGGAACCTACTGCATATTTTTTCCATTACTTTTTTTATTTTATCCATTATCTTCAAGAATAAATGCCAAAACGTTCAAAAATTACAAGAATTGAAACGTTTAAATATTTCATGTCTTTGATATGAGAAAGCCTGTTTTCGACTATCGAAACAGAACAATCGAGTCCTGGCGGTTACGTGGAGAACGTCGATTGTTGAGATGTGTCATAGGACCTGGTATGTTGGTGTGTAATCAATCAATATGTGCTCTGTATCGTGCAGTCAGGAAACGATTACCGCATTCACACGCGCGCACACAAACACACACACACACACACTCACAAGGAAATATCACTACTGACGTTTTACATTATCTTCAGCAATAATTATGGAATACAGCAATGTTTAATTACAAATTGGAAGCAAATGCATAAGAAATATCTAAACTTCTAACACTGGTTATTTCATACGGTTACTCTGCAAAAATTATGAAGTTACTGCTTCAAGGTTTAATATTGGTCTGCTGCACATACATTATTGAATGGTCTCCCGTTTGCTTTTCCTTGCTCTGTTTCGTGTTCCCTCTCGTTAAGTTCAAACTTGACAGCAGTTTCTTCGTAATTAATTTCATCATAATTTGTTCCCAAACTTCAAGAGACTTGTTTGCTAGTACCTGCTGACATTTAGTAACACACCTTCATTAAAGTATATTTATACAACGCGTAATCGATCTCTTCTCCGGTGGTCGAACAAGCCGTCTGCTTTGAGCTGGTGAAGAAGCGTTTCTCTGCGTGATGGCTCTACGCCGAAAACACTGTTCTCTTTACACCGTTCTCCAGTTCCACCAAGCAATTACAGATAATGGTCGCCACTTACCACACGGTATAATCAAATTAATGGCTCCGAAACCGTGCAAGGGAAAAAAAAGCGACGGGAGATACGTTAGCGTTTTTATAGAAAGAAAAGGACCAAAAAAAGTGATTAAAATACCTGAATTACCGGTGAGCGGAATTTAAATTACGCTTATAAAATACCGCAAAGGAAGAAGGTGTACAAAAGAAGGCTGTTTGTTGCCTGTATGTAACTGCACAAAGCGTCCTAATGACAAAGAACCGATCACGCTCAACAGAAACATCAAACCCACAGTGTCGAGATCAGCGGGAATCTGCAGGAAATTTTCTCTGAGAAACGCGTCATTTTTAAGGATCGATCAGAGTAAATGCAATCTAAGAAATGTTCTAAACTATTTATCAACCCATATTTTTACATTACAATCGGTTGTGGTATATAGAGTAGTACAAATACAGGGTGTACCAGGAGGAATGGTCAGCTGCAAGGGGAAAACATCGAACACAAAAACACTCATGAAAACTTGTGGTTCGCGAACACCCAGGGCGTTCGCAAAATGTTTCAAGGGCTTCGCCAAACCTTTTCACCGTAATGGTGGATTGCGAGGTTAGGCCTGTTACTGTTTCCTTAGTTTCTATGGCACTGTCATAATAATAATGATAATTATAATAATAATTACTATTATTATTATTATTATTGTTTTAAAATTAAATTAACCCTATAATGCCCCTTCTTACGTATCTGTGAGGAATTTATCACGTTATTTCCACAGTAAGCTATTTTTTACTGTGAATAACGGATTTACAATTATGTAACAACTTTAGGAAAGCATTTTATTTCGTGCTAGCCCTCTTTGTGTTCTAACAGTACCAACAACAGTACCGCGACCCCACTAAGAGGTCCCATAGAGAGGTTTGGTTTAATGCTATTGACAAATATGTAGACATGTTTCAGCATATTTGTGATAGATGTGCACATAGATTTGATTTAACGATAATACTTCCATTATTTTTAGGTTTAAACGGTATTATGATTACCTGTCACTTGTGAACTCGACTTGTATACCCTTATATAACTACATGTATACTCCTTTATTATGCAGGGGCCTGAAGATGGCAATATTGAGTTGCCGAAACTGGTAGCATTTGATATAAAAAATAACCCAAAATATACGGCTGTTTGTAAAGTTTTTTGAATCGAGGAACCACTAAGGAACGGTCACATGCGGTCACACTTCTGGTTTTCAACAATGTCCTGCTTCTTCTTTCCTTGTGGCAACTGCCGTAAGTTGTCAGTTGCGTATCAGAATCATTTCCGGTCACATTAAAATAGATAACTGGTTGAAAATTGGAAAGTGGAAAGGGAAACAAGGTTTAACAAAAAAGCAAGTCAGTGTTGTGTCAACCGGTCATTCAGCTTCTTATGATGTGTGTCAATCTGATAATAAGTGAACCGTGTGTAAAGAAAAGAAAGAATCTGTAGCAAACAGTGACAATGAGAATACTCTTGAAGCGCCTTAACGCTTTAGCACAGAATTGCTAAACTGCAAAACCTCATTCAATAACTAAAAACTTAGTGTGGCCATTTACAAATTACATACTGATGTGATGGAGAATCTTTCACAAGAAAGTCACTGTGATATCATTGACCGACAGTACAATCAACCGTCGAATTAAAGACATGTCAAATTACGTCGAAAATGAAATTCTGGAAAGAGTTTGTGCCAGTCATTTTCTTTCGATTCAACCTGACGAATCGACTGATGTTGCCAAATTAGCCATTTTGTTACTTTTCGCCCGTTATATTAATGGGGAGTCCGCAGAAGAGGAGCTACTGTTCTGTAGACCCTTAAAAGAGAGAACTACAGGAGGAGATATATGTAAGTTAACCGGCGAAAACTTTTGCAGAAGTTCAATAGACTGGACTCGCTGTATCCGCATTTGTTCAGATGTTGCGAAATCTATGATTGTGTGTTATGCTGGGTTTGTGGCCAAAGTGAAATCGGTAGCGCCGAACGCTTTCTGGACACATTGTTGCATTCATATACAGAGTCTTGTTTCTAAACGCACGCCCGATGGATTTAAAGCTGTGCTGAACGATGCAGAGAAAATAATTTTATTAAGGCACGCCCCACAAATTCCCGATCTTTGCGGTGTTTTGTGAGGAAATGGGAAGCATTTATAGGTGTTTATTGTCTTACACTGATGTTCGGTGGCTACCTCGAGATAGAACTGTTTCCAGACTATATGAGTTTAAAGACAAAGTTTACGTTTATCTCACCAGATATTCCTTTCACAAAGCGAAGTGCATGGAAGATGAAGTCTGACTTCAGACTTTAGCTTATCTGGCAGCCATTTTCTCAAAATTTAACAGTTTAAACTTATCTCTCCAGGGGTAAAATGTAAACACTTTCATTGTGGAGGACCATATTGAGTCATCCATTAAGAAAAAACTTAATTTTGAGGAAGTGTGTTTCACTAGGAATCAAACGGAGTACTTTGATGCCCCTCGCGACTTCCAGGTGGGAAATAATCTTTCTTCTGATGAAAATGTCAAGAACGTGGATACAGAACATTTGAAGGGACGTGGAAAAATCTTCAGAGAATATTTCCCTGTTGTGTGCAACAACAACGGCCGAAGTGGCCGTGCGGTTAAAGGCGCTGCAGTCTGGAACCGCAAGACCGCTACGGTCGCAGGTTCGAATCCTGCCTCGGGCATGGATGTTTGTGATGTCCTTAGGTTAGTTAGGTTTAACTAGTTCTAAGTTCTAGGGGACTAATGACCTCAGCAGTTGAGTCCCATAGTGCTCAGAGCCATTTGAACCATTTTTTTTTTTTTGCAACAACAACGACTGAATTCGCAATCCCTACGTAGAGTCAACTGTTTAGAACCCATATCACGTGTAAATGAAAAAGAGCAGCTTCCTGAAATTTCCAATGATTTTCAGCTACAAAAAGTTATAAATATTCTAATTAACTGGCTTTTAGTTTAAAGGAGCATCCAATGTTAGCGAATAAAGCCGCAACAGCTTTATTACCCCTTTCGTCCACATATTTGTGCGAAAAATCGTTTCCTTCATACGCTTATTTAAAAAATTAATACCGAAACAGACTTGGTGCTGAAGGTGGTTTGAGACTTTATTTAACTTCTGTGGTTCCTGACTTCAAGCCCTGTCCGCTGGAAAGCAGGAACAATCTTCTCGCTCAATTACAGAGAAGAGACGAATAATTACGAGGGAAAACTTTATCATTGCAACTAGCCCTACACGTAGTGTAATTTCTAAGCCATAACAAGAGTAGCTTTTGGTTTTACCCATTATGGCTTCAGGTATTTTAAGATCATTAAACATGTTGTGTTTCATTTTTCATTGTCCTCTATTACCCCCTTTCGTTCGTAGCTACGATAGTAAAATACCCTATATGTTTGTCACATGATACGATACTGGTTTTTGTGAGGTTAAATATTACTCCTTCTTATTTCTCCATTTTTTAAAAAAAATATCGATGTTGTCACTTAAAATTTAAAGTTTCAGTAACATTCGTAATGAATTTTGTAGTGTCAATGTCAGGTTACAAAAAGATTAATGTAGAAGTAGTCTAAAACGTCTATGACATTATATTCATTTCTTAGATGAGTGTTAGTAAAACTTTGAACCCTCGGCTGATGCATTAGGTGTACTTAAACTGTGCAAAATGATAGATGATCGCTCTCTTTTGTACAAATTTAGCTTAAATTTCTTACCAAAATAAAAGCGATGATTTTTTTTACCCTAGAAAATGCTGCCTCATCTTCTTTCCGAACATTTTCACCACCACTTCGTACGCAAATACTCAATCTCTAATTCGATTACTTGCAACTTTTAAAACCTGAATGTTTCACTGCAAGCAGCGTAGCCTAGGTGCTAACTTTGAGCTTGCCCAGGTGCTAACTTTCAGCTCTTCACTACGTTGCGACGGGGTTAATATTACTTTGTCCTTTTTTTTTAGGTATATCCATATCTCAGAGCTATTTCTTACACGTTTTTTCAGTATGATGTGCATTCGTTGTTGCAATTTCAGTACCCAAAAGAGTGCGTTGCATCAGGTGGGGCACATTGTACGACACCGTATTCCGTGCGATCCTTGGACAGCAAATACACTCCTGGAAATTGAAATAAGAACACCGTGAATTCATTGTCCCAGGAAGGGGAAACTTTATTGACACATTCCTGGGGTCAGATACATCACATGATCACACTGACAGAACCACAGGCACATAGACACAGGCAACAGAGCATGCACAATGTCGGCACTAGTACAGTGTATATCCACCTTTCGCAGCAATGCAGGCTGCTATTCTCCCATGGAGACGATCGTAGAGATGCTGGATGTAGTCCTGTGGAACGGCTTGCCATGCCATTTCCACCTGGCGCCTCAGTTGGACCAGCGTTCGTGCTGGACGTGCAGACCGCGTGAGACGACGCTTCATCCAGTCCCAAACATGCTCAATGGGGGACAGATCCGGAGATCTTGCTGGCCAGGGTAGTTGACTTACACCTTCTAGAGCACGTTGGGTGGCACGGGATACATGCGGACGTGCATTGTCCTGTTGGAACAGCAAGTTCCCTTGCCGGTCTAGGAATGGTAGAACGATGGGTTCGATGACGGTTTGGATGTACCGTGCACTATTCAGTGTCCCCTCGACGATCACCAGTGGTGTACGGCCAGTGTAGGAGATCGCTCCCCACACCATGATGCCGGGTGTTGGCCCTGTGTGCCTCGGTCGTATGCAGTCCTGATTGTGGCGCTCACCTGCACGGCGCCAAACACGCATACGACCATCATTGGCACCAAGGCAGAAGCGACTCTCATCGCTGAAGACGACACGTCTCCATTCGTCCCTCCATTCACGCCTGTCGCGACACCACTGGAGGCGGGCTGCACGATGTTGGGGCGTGAGCGGAAGACGGCCTAACGGTGTGCGGGACCGTAGCCCAGCTTCATGGAGACGGTTGCGAATGGTCCTCGCCGATACCCCAGGAGCAACAGTGTCCCTAATTTGCTGGGAAGTGGCGGTGCGGTCCCCTACGGAACTGCGTAGGATCCTACGGTCTTGGCGTGCATCCGTGCGTCGCTGCGGTCCGGTCCCAGGTCGACGGGCACGTGCACCTTCCGCCGACCACTGGCGACAACATCGATGTACTGTGGAGACCTCACGCCCCACGTGTTGAGCAATTCGGCGGTACGTCCACCCGGCCTCCCGCATGCCCACTATACGCCCTCGCTCAAAGTCCGTCAGCTGCACATACGGTTCACGTCCACGCTGTCGCGGCATGCTACCAGTGTTAAAGACTGCGATGGAGCTCCGTATGCCACGGCAAACTGGCTGACACTGACGGCGGCGGTGCACAAATGCAGCGCAGCTAGCGCCATTCGACGGCCAACACCGCGGTTCCTGGTGTGTCCGCTGTGCCGTGCGTGTGATCATTGCTTGTACAGCCCTCTCGCAGTGTCCGGAGCAAGTATGGTGGGTCTGACACACCGGTGTCAATGTGTTCTTTTTTCCATTTCCAGGAGTGTATATTCGATGCCATGAACAGGAAGGAGCTGCCAAAATTTCGGAAGGTGGCGCGATATCCTTTTTTTCAGGTTAGCACGCACATCATCCAGTTTCTAAATAAGAAAGGAACGTTCACAGACACACATTTGCATTTCTGTAAGCAGTTGGAAAGGCTGGAATGGCAAGGTTGTAGCCTTTCACCTCTACTGTTAGATCGACATCGAAGAATCAGTTCTGGAAATAAAGGAAAGGGCCAAGAGTGGGATTAAAAGTCAGGTTGAAAGGATATCAGTTGTCTCTGATCAGCTGATGATATTGCTGTCTTCTGTGAAAGTGATGCTCCATTGAATAGAATGAACAGTCTAACTGGTAGACACTACAGATTGAGCGTAAACCTAAGAAAGACGAAAGTAATGTGTAGTAGCAGAAAAGAAATGAACGATGAGCTTGACATTAGAACTGGGGATCACGAAGTAGACAAAGTAAAGCTACTGTGCTATCTTGGAAAAAGAAATAACACGACAGATCAAGCAAGGAGGATGTAATAAGTAGACTGTCACAAACAAATAAGGCATTTCCGGCCACAAGAATTCTACCAATCTCAAACATTGGCCTTAATTTGAGGAAGAAATTTCTGAGACTGTGCGTTTGGAGCACAAGATTGTAGGGTAGGATTCCTTGACTGTGGTAAATCGGGAGAAGAAGAGAATCGAAGCGTTTGAGATGTGATGTTCTATAAAAATGTTGAAAATAAGGTGGACTGATAACATAAGGAATGAGGAGGTTCCCCACAGACTGGGCTAAAAAGGGAGCTATGTCAACATGTGTTAAGACATCACGGAAAACTTCCATGGTATTAAAGGTAGGTGTAGAGGATGAAAACTAAAGGAGAAGACACAGGTTGGGATATATTCCACAAATAACAGAGGACGAGAATGATGGGTGCAAATGCTTCTGTCGGATGAAGAGGTTGACACAGGGGAGGAATTTGTTGCTGGCCGCCTGCAGTATTCAGAATGCTGATACCACGAAAACAACAAAAATGGTAGTTATTTACCAATATATAAGGTGCGTCTGAAATTCTCAGTGAATCGTCTAAATAAATAAATAAAAAAGGAATCAAAAGCTACAAACAAAGTAGCCTTACTGGCCACCAAAGTAATCACCATTAGCTGCAAAGGCCGTTGGAAACATTCAGCAAACGTTTCTTGTGGAATTGATCAAAGCACCGCGGTCACGTGTTACTTGGTATCCGTATCACTACTGGAGATGGGACCCGGTGTTACGCGCAGGATGCGGAGACCTAGCGACACGGTGTTAGTCGACTTCTCCGCCGTCCTCGGGTAGAAATTCGTGATGGACGAAGCCCTTGCTGTCGAAAAAGGTGGTCTTGGATTTTGTCAACCGACTTTTTCTGGGAGGCTGGGAAGACGATGAACACCGTGCCATTGACCGTCGCTTGGTCTCCAGATCACATTGGTGGCTGTAGTGATGCGGATATCCAAAAACGCGTGATGAAGGTGCGTTCCCTGGCAGCTTCAAACAGCTTAACAAACGATGTCAGAATGTACTGTAGCTATTGGTGATTACTTTTGAGGTCCAGAAAACCTATTTTGCTTGAAACTCTTGTTTTCCTTATGTTCTGAAAATTTCATCGAATTTGCCAGGCGCACGTTTTATTATTTCTCAAACCTCCCTGGAACAGGGTACATCAGTTTACAAGGCAAGTGTTTTTATTTTCCAGATAACTGCTGTTTATGACAAATGAACCTACTTAATCGCTTTACACCGTTAGAAATGCAAGACGAAACAAAAGATACAGTAACGATGAGATGAGAAGGTTCTTGACAAAATCAGCAAGGAAAGGAATATGAGTAACAAACCGAATAGAAGAAGCGACAGGGAGATAAACATGCTGTAAGACTTACGGAAATAATTTCTGTGGTACGAGAGAAAGCCTTACAGGATAAAAAATATATAATAGGGAGACTGACATTGAAATATATACGGCAAATAACACAGGACGCTGGGTGTGGGTGCTGCTCTCAGAGGAGATGAAATCGAGGCAGGCCGCAGTAAATGAAGGAAATGGTTTGTATCTTCAGTAGTACATTGTCATAGCACAGATAAGTGAAAATTTAAAGCGATTTTTGTAATGTTGCCGGTATTGTTATCCACTATTGCGGCCAACAGGCTTTTACCCGTCTCAGTACCGAGAGGGAGAGAGAGAGAGAGAGAGAGAGAGAGAGAGAGAGAGAGAGAGAGAGAGGGGGGGGGGAGACTACTTCATGGGCAGTCTTTTGAAAATGTTGTAATCTATGCAGTTTCTCAATGTTTTAAAATCTTGAAAATAATATTTATTGTTTTTAATTAATTCTCGTACCATATTCCATAAATATTATAAATTTTTCAGTTCAACGTAACCAAGGTATGTGAGGTCTAGTAGCAAGGGCCACTTTCCACAATTAATGACCTATTAAATAATTTGATGTTCAGGTTCTTTCATGCGCATCGATATCTCGTTAAAAATGCTGCGAGTAAAAGTCAACAGCAAATAACAAAATTTGCTTTTATAAAATTTTATTTGTGGTCAATAACAATTAATGAATTTTGTTTTCTGTTGTATCTTTTTTTATGGTCGGCACAAAGTACCCCCCCCCCCCCCCCCGTTATGCGCGTTATGGAAAATGCGTTAGTGTTGCTTGTACCAATGCAATCAGTGCCAGCAACCAGGCGTAGGGAGAATTAAAGTGCACTGGAACACCGCAAAATCTCGATGATAAGGTGAAAACATGAATTAGAATCATGAGAACAAGGTGGTGCTATTGTTTTGAACGTACTACCAGTCGATGCAAGTTATCGAACCTATCAACGGCTCCTGCAAGGCCGCTGAGGGCGAAGAGAACCGGAACATGCTCGATCAGCGCATGACTTGATTGCATGCGAGCGGGAGGCTTTAACGAACCAATTTGCGCAGGTAAACAGCGCAGAAACAAATCATTCACACACACTCACACACACACATTCAGATTAGTGGAGCCATAGCCATTTGGTGGTTGTAATCACGAAGCGAGCCCAGTTTGGCTGTTACGCCGCCATTTGTCCATGCGCCGCCAGTTACGACAGTTAGCATCGGGAAAGGGGGCTGAGAGATGTTCGGTGGAGGGGGGGAGGGGGGGGGGTCCAAGCTGCGCAACTGCACAAACAAATACTACCCTCGTTACTCGCCAAAGGACAGCCCTCGCGCTGCCATTCGCATAATCTGCCCATCCACGATTATCTTCATTGCTATCATCATCATCACTCTCATCATCCTCATAATAAACATCATAGTCATTGTCGTAAACATTATCATCCTCATTGTAAACATCCTCATCGATCACCACCACCACAATACTGCCAGCACCCTACCACCATTGCCATCATCATAATCTAAATCATCATCTTCATCATCCTCATCATAATCATCTTCACCATAATTACAACCATCGTCAGCCATTTGACATCCACCATTTGATAAATGGCTCCTGTGGACTATGCCAGGCATCAACGCTTTCGGCAACACGTATACAAATTGATCCAATACAATTTGATCCAATACAATTTGATCCACCACGTTTTAACTACTCGCCTTCCATCTGGTCGTCCTGTCGGCCCTTTTTTCTTCTCTTGGAATGCAGCAAAGAACAATCTTGGTCTATATATCAACCGTCTCACATGGTGGTACGAGGCTGTGTTAAAAAATTGGCTAATGTCACAGCTGGGGCACACCCACACAGTGATAAACAGCAACGCACTAGCTCGTGGTCGTGCGGTAGCGTTCTCGCTTCCCGCGCCCGGGTTTCCGGGTTCGATTCCCGGCGGGGTCAGGGATTTTCTCTGCCTCGTGATGACTGGGTGTTGTGTGTTGTCCTTAGGTTAGTTAGGTTTAAGTAGTTCTAAGTTCTAGGGGACTGATGACCATAGATGTTAAGTCCCATAGTGCTCAGACCCATTTGAACCTCTTTCGTCTTCTCTGGCCTGATCTGTCTGTTCTTCTCCATATATTTTAAACATCTTCGGCGATAGTGAACGTCCTTGTCTTACACCCCGTCTGATGCACGTCACTTCACTCTCCTAATTTCCTGCTCCGTCACTTACCACTAGGAATGAGGAGAAAAAAGAGATGAGCACTGGAAAGGATGTAAGGGAAGGATGTTCATGGTCACCGAAGCTGTGCAACATATTTGGAGAAGAGCTGATAGGTAAGGCCATGGAGGAGGATAAAGACATTGCAGCTGGAGGAGATATGATGAAGACTATAAAACAGACGGATGATCAAGCAGTGTTGGTGAATTCAAAAAATGAGCTGCAACAAGCGAAGAAGAGTGTTCCAAGAATGAGCGAGGAAGTGGTGGTGGTGGTGGTGGTTAGTGTTTAACGTCCCGTCGACAACGAGGTCATTAGAGACGGAGCGCAAGCTCGGGTTAGGGAAGGATTGGGAAGGAAATCGGCCGTGCCCTTTCAAAGGAACCATCCCGGCATTTGCCTGAAACGATTTAGGGAAATCAGGAAAACCTAAATCAGGATGGCCGGAGACGGGATTGAACCGTCGTCCTCCCGAATGCGAGTCCAGTGTGCTAACCACTGCGCCACCTCGCTCGGTAGCGAGGAAGAGCGTTGCAAGAATGAGCGAGGAGTATGGAGTAAAGGTGTATAAAGGGAAGACAAAAGTGGTGATAATAAGCAACCAGGAAGCGTGTCAAGCGCCAGTTAACACATTCTTAGAGAAAAAAAGATACAAATCCTTTCTGTTCCTGGAAAGTTGAATGGCATGCAATGAAAACTACACAGAAGAAATAAGGAGAAGCTATGTATGAGAAAGAGAGCATTTGGAAGGGTGAAACTGTTACTAACAACTTCAAGAATCCCAATGGACCCGAGGAGAAGAATTCCTAGTTGTTATGTCTAGAGTATGGTGTTAATCAGAAGTGACACATGGACTGTTAAAAAAAAGATTTTAGAATGTTTTGCAATGTGATTATAGAGAAGAATGCTCAAGGCGAAATCGACTGACAAACTAAAGAATAATGTAGTAATTAAGAAAAGAGGGGAAGAAAGAAAACAATTGGAAGTGATCAGAAAGAGGAAAACACATTGGCTGGGACATATGCTGTGTAGGAACTGTCTGCGCCAATGAACTGTAAGAGGGAAAAGTCGAAGGAATGAGAGGAAGGCGTAGGAACAGAACTGGAATGATGGATGATGTTAGAGGTGGACGAACATGCAGACTGGTGAAGGAAGATGCTGAGAACAAATGTTTCGTTACTGATAAGTCAGACATATGCACAGTATTTAACGATCTCTTCTTCCGATGTCGTAGTTGTGCGAACGACGAAGAATGTTGGAGATAACAATGCCGAACTGCTGCTGTTGTTCCTGCCACTTGAGAACCACGAGTCGTCTCCAGGGGCAAGGATCATTATGTGATCAAAACTATCCGGACACCTGGCTGAAAGTGACTTACAAGTTCGTGGCGTGGTAACGCTGGAATTCAGTATGGTGTTGGCCCACCCTTAGTCTTGATGACTGTTCGACAGTCGCACGCATACGTTCAGTCACGTGCTGGAACGCTTCTTGGCGAATGGCAGCCCATTCCTCACGGAGTGCTGCACTGAAGTGAGGTATCGATGCGGGTTAGTGAGGCCTGGGACGAAGTCGGCGTTCCGCAACATCCCAAAGGTGTTCTATACGATTCAGGTCAGGACTCTGTGCAGGCCAGTCCATTAAGGGGATGTTATTGTCGTGTAATCGCTCTGCCACAGGCCGTGCATAATGAACAGTGCTCGATCGTGTTGAAAGATGCAATCGCCATCCCTGAACTATTCTTCAACAGTGGGAAGCAAGAAGGTGCTTAAAACGTCAATGTAGGCCCGTGCTGTGATAGTGCCACGCAAAACAACGAGGGGGCAAGAGCCCTCCACGAAAAACACGACCACACCATAACACCACGGCCTTCAATTTTTACTGTTGACACTACACACGTTGGCAGATGACGTTCACCAGACATTCGCCATACCCATTCCCTGCCATCGGATCTCCATATTGTGTTCTGTGATTCTTGACCACACACAACGTTTTTCTACTGTTCAATCGTCCAATGTTTACACTTCATACACCAAGCGAGGCGTCAATCGGCATTTACCGGCGTGATGTGTGGCTTATGAGCAGCCGCTCGACCATGAAATCCAGCTCCCGCCTAACTATCATAGTACTTGCAGTGGATCCTGATGCCGTTTGGAATTCCTGTGTGATGGTCCGGATATATGTCTGCCTATTACACATTACGACGCTCTTCAACTGTCGGCGGTCTCTGCCAGGCAACAGAGGGGGTCGGCCTGTACACTTTTGTGCTGTACGTGTCCTTTCACGTTTCTACTTCACTATCACATGGGAAACAGTGAACCTAGGGAAGTTTCGGAGTGTGGAAATCTGGCGTACAAACGTATGACACAAGTGACGTGAGATTCGCGGAGTGCCTCATTGTGTTCTCTCACGATATCTAAGGACTAGTGTGGTCGCTGATATGGAGTACCTGGCAGCAGGTGGCAGCACAGTGCACTTCATATGAAAAACTTATGTTCTGAGGAGTGTTCGGATAATTTTGATCAAGCAGTGTAGAACTGCAGCTTCCTCCGCCAGTTCTCTGTTACCGAGCTCTCAGTACTCGCGAGCTAACAAAGCAGGTGCGCCCACACTGGTGGAATCATAGCTGCACTTCGCATCTGTGGGTGCGCCAGCAAACACCTCCGCACTCTTTCATGACTCGAGCTGCTCTGCCTGCTCTCTGCTCGCAGCGCGACAGTGACCGTCCATACGCAAACATCAACTACGGCACAGCGACTGCCATTTCGTCGTCGCTATCGACACATTTAAACAGAGTTCCCCTGCCTTTTACCCAGAATTTACAATGGTTACATTAAAATTTCAATGAATTATATACATACAGTAAAATAAATAAAAAGATCAAATATAGTTTCTGTAATGAAGGTTCCAATTCCAGAATTATAAGTACAGCGCAAGTTATCAACGGATAATAAACTGCGAAAAATTTTGGTGGTGCAGTAAGTACTTTACCTGAATTTTCGTTGTTACAGGGTCCAGCAAAGTATAATCCAGCGATGGCTAAATGATTGAAAATGCAAGATGGTTGCTTTTAAACATCTTCTCTGAAGTGGACGTTTCTCGTACGTGTACTTACCGGCTCTGTGAAGATAAGTCTGGACATCAGACTCGTACAGAGTGGACTTATTGTGCGTAGCATAACGTGACTCTAGTGTAGCCCACCTACTGTGCTTTTTGTACCTCATTGGATGCAGGCGATGTTACCGTCTCCACTATTATTTTCTATCGACTTTGTTTGTGTCATGGACGAAACAAAGTGGACGTTTACATCTGTGAGACGCTCTTGTTATGTATTAATCTTTAAATAAAGGTAACAGCAACAGAAAGAAATACACAAGATCCCGCACTATGGAGATGCAAACTGCATACAATTTCATGCTTTAACTGAAAAAAAAATTGATGTCCAGGCTTATCTTCACTGAACCGGTACGTACACATACGAGCAACGTTCACTTCTGAGAAGATGTTCAGAGTGACCACCTTGCATTCACAAACACTTCGCCACTCGCTTGATCCTATGCACATCGCTCCCCACAGGTTTGTCTCGTCTCACTGAGCTAATAGGACAGCTACGGCATAGCGCAGTGTTCATGCCATCTGCTCTTGGCCACGCTTCACGCAGTTACAGCGTTGCCACAGCCTTGTTTTTTAAACTCAGTTTCTTTGAAGCCTATTGGCGAGACTAGTTTTGCTGGATAAGGGTTGGAATAACGTTTGATACGCTTGAGATACTTGGACAATCAAAGGTGTTCTCAAGATGAGTTCCACGAACGCTCACAACAGAGCACAAGATTCGAAAAAATGCCACTTCATCTAAGCTTTAATAGCCGTTCTACGCCAATGGAGAGGCATTTCTGTCACGAATCGTTGCAAGTGAAGAAACTTGGCTGCATCATTTGGAGTTGGAAACAAAAAGGCAGTTACTGGACTAGCACCAGTCGCAGTCGTCAAAAAAGAAGAACGTCAAGGCACGACCCCGTGCTGGTCATGACGACGGTCTTTTAGGATAGTGATGATGTCATTCTTATGGAAATGTTGCCAAAAGGATTAGTCTCTTAATTGAGAGGCATGTGGGAAGATTCCCAACAAACTCAGGGAACCGATTCTGATGCGTTTGATCTGAAAAGAATTTTAAAAAATGCTGCCCCCAAGTCTCAGAACTGGGGAACACAATGCGAAATTAAGTTGGACAACATTGCCTCATTCAAACTATAGTCCACTCCTAGTGCCTTCAGACTTACACTTTTTTGGGCCTCTTCCATATCACCACTTGGGACACTCTTTAAAGGTGACGAGAGCTTAATACATACAGTGGAAACATAGCTATGATTACAGTACAACGGATTTTATCAAACGGGAATACATGCTATTACAAAAAGATGACATTAGGCCTTAGAACGTGATGGAGACTATAGAAAAATAGTAAATGTAAAAGGAATGTTGACTGATACTATCACCAATTCCTAGCTTGAAAAAGAATTATTTATTGAAAGACCCTCGTATAAGCTACAGTTTAAAATATTTACTAGTCGCATAGGAATAAATATTTTAACAGGGCAACGAAACAAGCTATCTTTAAAACGGCATTCAGCGAAATGGAACATTTTCAGGTTGTTAAAGAAATTTCTGAACGATATAGTGAGGATGAATTACCACTTTACCTGGGAGGCGTAGATCCTGAGAAAGTCTTTCAGTAATCAGGATCTGATTCGCTCAATGTTGTATGCTGAAGTTCAGTTCTATGCTACAGTGTTTATCAGATTTCATTATGATGATGGTAATTTCACAACTGAATATGAAGTCAGATGAGAAGATTCCATATCACTGACACTATTTTCAGCAGCTGTAGCGGAAGTTTTGAGATCTAGTAAATGATGGGTAGTATGTGGTGAGGAACTTATACAGGGTGGGCGAAATAAAATGCTGGCCCAAGTTTTTAAAGTAGGCGAACCAACTTACACCATTGGCTACCAGGGCAGATGATGTATGTTGGGTTGTATAAAATGTAATAGGCAACCAACTATTGCACATAATTAAAAAAAAACACATTAACCAAGTTTCGATAGTTCTAAGACTGTCTTTATCAGAATGGCAAAAGTCACATGAAATCACATAACAACTTTAAAAGTTGTGGCAACAATGCTCTCGTCAAATGACATGTTTAGGTTCCATAAGTCAAGAATAAAAGTCATAATAAAAAAGACAGCAAAAAATGTTTAAAATATTAAGTTGGGTTGCCCAATTTAAGGTGTGCCAAATATTTCCCAGGCGAGGTTTATTTTGCCCACACTGTACAGATTTAGTGTAAAATATTGTATGAATCATATCGAAGAGAAAATAGTACAAATTATAAACGAAACCATAGAGGCAGTTGACGAATTATATTAGTTAGGGCAGATGAAAAAAGAAAAAAAAGGATGAATACACAACAAAAGAAACAAACAAGAAGTAAATTGGCCTTGAGTGCAGATGAAAAAGTAAAGAAAAAGAATGTATACACAAAACAAAAGAAAGAAAGAGTAACATGGCCTAGAATGCTTGTGATCAACAGAGTATTGAAAACTAAGCATCTGAAGTACCTAAAAACAAAATATTACTCAGTGTGAATTAGCTAATTTCAATTACGGCACTGACTTTAAATGTGGGAACCATTTGCAAACTGTGGATTGGTCAGTGGCCGTTAAAAATATGCACCCTAGGAATTACCGAAAGATAGCAAAACAAACAAATTGATTAGGGAACACACTGGGCTGGAGAAAGTAACTGTGCTAGCAATGAAAATGAAACAGAGGTGTGGCTGGAACATCTATTCAGACTAAACTTCTGATGTTTGCATATGAAACTTACAAGGGGAGGCCGCCAATTGTGAAATTCAGATTCGATTCATACTGCGCATAATAAAAGCTCATGGCCAGAGGTGTAATGTGGCAAAGCACCAAGATGCACTTCTCAGCCGTTGTCGAGAAAATCGACAGTTAAAAGAAACCGTTGCGGTGAAATACTCTCTACGATTAATAACTTTCTACAGCGTCGTGGTGCAGCGGTAAGCGCTCCGCTTCGTAATCCAGAGGTCGCCGGATCGAATCTCGCGCCATGCAACCTTTTTTTTGTATTTTTTTGTATTTGTTTTTTGTAATTCAAATGTTCAAATATATTGTTGCAACTGATTGCCGGGAATTATATATATATATATATATATATATATATATATATATATATATATATATATATATATATATATATAATTCCCGGCAATCAGTTGCATCAATTATGCATATAATAAGTTGTTGAAAGTCGTTTGTCGTTGAAAAACTCGCGACTTCGAACATCATTATGTTTTCCGTAAACAAAGTTGTATTTCACAAATGTTATTAATTGTCTTCTTAATGTTAACCACGTATAGTTAACGGAAGACGTAGAAACGATATTCCGAAACGAATACGTATAGCGTAAAGTCTAACGTTCGAATTAGAATAGACACCCCACGAACACAAATTTGCTGTGGCAGGTATGAAATATAAACTCCGTTACTCGCTCGTTACACTTGAAGAACAGACGTTGAATGGGCCGAAACGAGCCGCCGCATAACAGCGTAGTTGCCTGCTAACTTTGAAAGAAGGTAGATGCTTTCCCTAGCGCAACTTACAACATCGTCGAAAATCAGTGCGGACGGGAGAGCTTTGGTACACCCTGTTAAAAAAACGGAAAAATGGAGGCGGTACAATTGGAGAGCGATCCGCCTTCACCAACATGCATAAGCAATTCATTAATAGTATATATATATATATATATATATATATATATATATATATATATATATATGTGTGTGTGTGTGTGTGTGTGTGTGTGTGTGTGTGTGTGTGTATATATATATATATATATATATATATTTGAATTACAAAAACCTAATTATAAAAAAAATTGCATGGCGCGAGATTCGATCCGGCGACCTTTGGATTACGAACCCGAGCGCTTACCGCTTAACTGTCGATTTTCTCGACAACGGCTGAGAAGTGCATCTTAGTGCTTTGCCACATTACACCTCTGGCCATGAGCTTTTATTATGCGCAGTATGAATCGAATCTGAATTTCACAATTGGCGGCCTCCCCTTGTTAGTCAAATAATCACTCCTTTGGTAGGTATGTGCATAGTCGGGATTTTTTAAGATGCGGAACTTGTTGCTTACTTTATTCGTAATTGAATGCTAGTAGTCTATATTTCTAATTTCTTCACTATTTCGTTTTAGATTTGTATTTACTTTTAATCTACATATTGCAAAGAAATCATGGTATGCTTTGGAACCGTCACATCCCATACCCTTTCCTATTTATTTGATAAAAGGTTGTCAAATCTAATTTTAATTGAACTGATCCTCTTTAATTTGTTTTCTTTTCTTGGAAGAAAGAAGAAGGAAAACCACATTATTCTTCTTGACAAAATCCAACGAAGATTAATTTACTGTGTACGCCTTCTGCTGTTTCTGATATCATATCCTAAGTTGTGTACAGAAGAATAGTTCTTTTTTTTCCTATTTAACAATAAAATTTTCCATTGTCGCTATCACAATGCAGTATTGTGTACCAGCCATTCACAATATGCTGCTTAAAACTAATTCTGTCCTGAAGTGCGTAATGTTTTACCGGAACCAGTCACAATGGAAAGCGTGTTATGGCGATTGTGACAAAAACAATACTTCCCCCATGAACCATGGACCTTGCCGTTGGTGGGGAGGCTTGCGTGCCTCAGCGATACAGATGGCCGTACCGTAGGTGCAACCACAACGTAGGGGTATCTGTTGAGAGGCCAGACAAACGTGTGGTTCCTGAAGAGGGGCAGCAGCCTTTTCAGTAGTTGCAGGGGCAACAGTCTGGATGATTGACTGATCTGGCCTTGTAACATTAACCAAAACGGCCTTGCTGTGCTGGTACTGCGAACGGCTGAAAGCAAGGGGAAACTACAGCCGTAATTTTTCCCGAGGACATGCAGCTTTACTGTATGATTAAATGGTGATGGCGTCCTCTTGGGTAAAATATTCCGGAGGTAAAATAGTCCCCCATTCGGATCTCCGGGCGGGGACTACTCAAGAGGACGTCGTTATCAGGAGAAAGAAAACTGGCATTCTACGGATCGGAGCATGGAATGTCAGATCCCTTAATCGGGCAGGTAGGTTAGAAAATTTAAAAAGGGAAATGGATAGGTTAAAGTTAGATATAGTGGGAATTAGTGAAGTTCGGTGGCAGGAGGAACAAGACTTTTGGTCAGGTGATTACAGGGTTATAAATACAAAATCAAATAGGGGTAATGCAGGAGTAGGTTTAATAATGAATAAAAAAATAGGAGTGCGGGTTAGCTACTACAAACAGCATAGTGAACGCATTATTGTGGCCAAGATAGACACAAAGCCCATGCCTACTACAGTAGTACAAGTTTATATGCCAACTAGCTCTGCAGATGATGAAGAAATTGATGAAATGTATGACGAGATAAAAGAAATTATTCAGGTAGTGAAGGGAGACGAAAATTTAATAGTCATGGGTGACTGGAATTCGTCAGTAGGAAAAGGGAGAGAAGGAAACATAGTAGGTGAATATGGATTGGGGGGAAGAAATGAAAGAGGAAGCCGCCTTGTAGAATTTTGCACAGAGCATAACTTAATCATAGCTAACACTTGGTTCAAGAATCATAAAAGAAGGTTGTATACCTGGAAGAATCCTGGAGATACTAATAGGTATCAGATAGATTATATAATGGTAAGACAGGGATTTAGGAACCAGGTTTTAAATTGTAAGACATTTCCAGGGGCAGATGTGGATTCAGACCACAATCTATTGGTTATGAACTGCAGATTGAAACTGAAGAAACTGCAAAAAGGTGGGAATTTAAGGAGATGGGACCTGGATAAACTGAAAGAACCAGAGGTTGTAGAGAGTTTCAGGGAGAGCATAAGGGAACAATTGACAGGAATGGGGGAAAGAAATACAGTAGAAGAAGAATGGGTAGCTCTGAGGGATGAAGTAGTGAAGGCAGCAGAGGATCAAGTAGGTAAAAAGACGAGGGCTAATAGAAATCCTTGGGTAACAGAAGAAATATTGAATTTAATTGATGAAAGGAGAAAATATAAAAATGCAGTAAATGAAGCAGGCAAAAGGGAATACAAACGTCTCAAAAATGAGATCGACAGGAAGTGCAAAATGGCTAAGCAGGAATGGCTAGAGGACAAATGTAAGGATGTAGAGGCTTGTCTCACTAGGGGTAAGATAGATACTGCCTACAGGAAAATTAAACAGACCTTTGGAGAGAAGAGAACCACTTGTATGAATATCAAGAGCTCAGATGGCAACCCAGTTCTAAGCAAAGAAGGGAAGGCAGAAAGGTGGAAGGAGTATATAGAGGGTTTATACAAGGGTGATGTACTTGAGGACAGTATTATGGAAATGGAAGAGGATGTAGATGAAGATGAAATGGGAGATAAGATACTGCGTGAAGAGTTTGACAGAGCACTGAAAGACCTGAGTCGAAACAAGGCCCCGGGAGTAGACAACATTCCATTAGAACTACTGTTGGCCTTGGGAGAGCCAGTCATGACAAAACTCTACCATCTGGTGAGCAAGATGTATGAGACAGGCGAAATACCCACAGACTTCAAGAAGAATATAATAATTCCAATACCAAAGAAAGCAGGTGTTGACAGATGTGAAAATTACCGAACTATCAGTTTAATAAGTCACAGCTGCAAAATACTAACGCGAATTCTTTACAGACGAATGGAAAAACTGGTAGAAGCGGACCTCGGGGAAGATCAGTTTGGATTCCGTAGAAATGTTGGAACACGTGAGGCAATACTAACCTTACGACTTATCTTAGAAGAAAGATTAAGAAAAGGCAAACCTACGTTTCTAGCATTTGTAGACTTAGAGAAAGCTTTTGACAACGTTAACTGGAATACTCTCTTTCAAATTCTGAAGGTGGCAGGGGTAAAATACAGGGAGCGAAAGGCTATTTACAATTTGTACAGAAACCAGATGGCAGTTATAAGAGCCGAGGGGCATGAAAGGGAAGCAGTGGTTGGGAAAGGAGTGAGACAGGGTTGTAGCCTCTCCCCGATGTTATTCAATCTGTATATTGAGCAAGCAGTAAAGGAAATAAAAGAAAAATTCGGAGTAGGTATTAAAATTCATGGAGAAGAAGTAAAAACATTGAGGTTCGCCGATGACATTGTAATTCTGTCAGAGACAGCAAAGGACTTGGAAGAGCAGTTGAACGGAATGGACAGTGTCTTGAAAGGAGGATATAAGATGAACATCAACAAAAGCAAAACGAGGATAATGGAATGTAGTCACATTAAATCGGGTGATGCTGAGGGTATTAGATTAGGAAACGAGACACTTAAAGTAGTAAAGGAGTTTTGCTATTTAGGGAGTAAAATAACTGATGATGGTCGAAGTAGAGAGGATATAAAATGTAGACTGGCAATGGCAAGGAAATCGTTTCTGAAGAAGAGAAATTTGTTAACATCGAGTATAGATTTAAGTGTCAGGAAGTCGTTTCTGAAAGTATTTGTATGGAGTGTAGCCATGTATGGAAGTGAAACGTGGACGATAACCAGTTTGGACAAGAAGAGAATAGAAGCTTTCGAAATGTGGTGCTACAGAAGAATGCTGAAGATAAGGTGGGTAGATCACGTAACTAATGAGGAGGTATTGAATAGGATTGGGGAGAAGAGAAGTTTGTGGCACAACTTGACTAGAAGAAGGGATCGGTTGGTAGGACATGTTTTGAGGCGTCAAGGGATCACAAATTTAGCATTGGAGGGTAGCGTGGAGGGTAAAAATCGTAGAGGGAGAGCAAGAGATCAATACACTAAGCACATTCAGAAGGATGTAGGTTGCAGTAGGTACTGGGAGATGAAGAAGCTTGCACAGGATAGAGTAGCATGGAGAGCGACATCAAACCAGTCTCAGGACTGAAGACCACAACAACAACTAGAATGTATGACAGTTTTAGATGACCTGACCTCTGTAATAGAGGTGTAAGACATGGGCACAAATACAAAGGATTGTAAGCAGCTGCATGGAAAGGACAGAGACTTGCAAATGTTTGCCATATGTTTCAAATCTTTTAGCTGGCACCCTCTTCCAACGTGACAAGAGAGGCCTAGGTACTTGATAGATACAAGGAGAACACGAAGTTATCTACAAGACAGCACCACAATTACGGAAAGACCTGTTATAGGATAGCCGGATGTGATGAATAATTCAGCAGTATTATCTCCACTCTGAAACTGAAAGAGGTACATGTCTTACGCGTCTGTTAACGTTGGGGTGAACCGGAAACCATCCAGCCTAATCTGTAGGTGGTATTACTGGGGTGGCCAGTACATCAGTTCAGACGCTAACCTATTTTGCCTCCACAAAGGAAACAGCGAGGGGAGTTAGATGGTCATGGGCGGCGGGGGGGGGGGGGGGGGGGCCCAGATAGGGGGGCGAATAAGACGAATAAGACGCCGCTCATTCAGGCCTGTCTGCCGCCAAGGGAAGTTTTCCTTTTCCCTCTCTTAACGACAGCGGGTGCGGACAACAGCCCTAGGCGATACCCGAGCACCAAGTCCCGCCGGCTTCGACCAATCGATAGCGGAGCGCCAGGTGTTATCGACCTTCGCAGTCGATAAGGCGAGGACCGCACCGTAGTGTACAAAGCCCGGCGCGCCGCCTCCAGAAATTAAAAGCACCTGCGACGCTAGTGGAGGCGGCTCCCGGCACACTGAAAAGTTCTGGCGGGCAGGTGAAAATTTTACACAAATACGGCGGCCAACAAGCAGTGCACAGTGACCACAGCACTGCCCAGCTCAAGCTGCGCTGTGTTTCCCGTTATACGGCGGGACCTCCTGAACCAAAAATACGCGCCAGCGAATACTAACTTACACGATACGTTATTTTAAATTGCGCGCCACAGCAGCCAAATTTCCACGCTTTGAATGAAAAGACACGACCGGTTTAGCGTCGATTTAAGACGCATCCTCCGGTAATCTGTACAAATAATAAAGCACTCCGTCTTCAGGCCACGAGTGGCCTACCGGGCCATCTGACCGCCGTGTCATCCTCAGTCGAGGATGCGGATAGGAGGGGCGTGGGGTCAGCACACCGCTCTCCCAGTCGTTATGATGGTATTCTTGACCGAAGCCGCTACTATTCGGTCGAGTAGCTCCTCAATTGGCATCACGAGGCTGAGTGCACCCCGAAAAATGGCAATAGCGCATGGCGGCCTGGATGGTCACGCAACCAAGTACCGACCACGCCCGATAGCGCTTAACATCGGTGATTCCACGGGAACCGGTGTATCCACTGCGGCAAGGCCGTTGCCACAGTACAAATAATAAGGAAAAATTATTTTACAAAAGATCCCTAACAACAGTCTAAAGAATAAAGGGATGCTGAATAGAAGAATTACAGAGCTGCGCTTAAAGAGTGCTCACGAAGGTTCTTTTTAACAAGTCATCGCCAAAAGATATCTGCATTAGAGCCATTAAACATCATTCATTCACTTAGTGCCGACTTTGAGCTGGAATCGTTGAGGAACTGTCTAAAGCGAGTTCCGAAGTTTCTTCTCGTCTGACCTGTAAATTTAGCATTAGGGTCATCTCAAGTGATCAGTGTATATAAACAATGACTTACATTTATCCCGCATTGCAGCCCCCCTATGCCTGAATTTTTGGCCATTACTCTATGGGTTGTAAAAAGCTGGAGTTATATCTTTTGTAGTCAAGCAAAATCGGCAGATGTTTGACGTCGAACGATATAATTCCGGATTTTTACTACACATAGGATAACGGCCAAATTTCAGGCCTAGGGAGACTGGAACAAGGGATAAATCGATGTCACCAGTGATATATACACTATGTGATCAAAAGTAACTGGACAGCCACGAAAACATACGATTTTCACACTAGGTGCATTGTGCTGCCACCTGCTGCCAGGTACTCCGTATCAGCGACCTCTGGAGTCATTAGACATCGTGAGAGAGCAGAACGGGACACTCCGCGGAACTCACGGACTTTGAACTTGGTCAGGTGTTTGGGTGTCACTTGTGTCATATATTTATACGCGACATTTCCACATTCCTAAACATCCCTAGGTCCAACGTTTCCGAAGTGATAGAGAAGTGGAAACGTGAAGGGACTCGTACAGCACAAAATCGTGCAGGCCGACCTCGTCTGTTGACTGACAGAGACCGCCGACAGTTGAAGAGCATCGTAATGTGTAATAGGCAGACATCTATCCAGACCATCACACAGGAATTCCAAACTGCATCACGATCCACTGCAAGTAACATGACAGTTAGGCAGGAGGTAAAAAAACTTGGATTTCATGGTCGAGCGGATGCTCATAAGCTACACAACACGCCGGTAGATGCCAAACGACGCCTCGCTTGGTGTATGGAGCGTAAACATTGGAGCCGGTCGCTGTGGCCGAGCGGTTCTAGGCGCTTCAGTCTGGAACCGCGTGAACAGCTACGGTCGCAGGTTCGAATCCTGCCTCGGGCATGGATGTGTGTGATGTCCTTAGGTTACTTAGGTTTAAGTAGTTCTAAGTTCTGGGGGACTGATGACCTCAGATGTTAAGTCCCATAGTGCTCAGAGGCATTAGTAAACATTGGACGATTGAACAGTAGAAAAGCGTTGTGTATAGTGGACAATCACATTACACAATGTGGAGATCCGATGGCAGGGTGTGGGTATGGCGAATGTCCGGTGAAAGTCATCTCTGTAGTGCCAACAGTAAAACTGGAAGGCGGAGGTGTTATGGTGTGGTCGTATTTTTCGTGGAGCAGTCTTGCCCCCTTGTTGTTTTGCATGGCACTATCACAGCACAGGTCTACATTAATGTTTTAAGCACCTTCCTGCTTCCCACTGTTGAAGAGCAAATCGGGGATGACGATTGCATCTTTCAACACGACCAAGCACTGTTCATTATGCACGGCCTGCGGTGAAGTGGTTACACGACAGTAACATCCCTGTAATGGACTGGCCTGCGCAGAGTCTTCCCGTGAATCCTATACAACACTTTTGGGTTGTTTTGGAACGCCGACTTCGTGCCAGACCTCACTGACCGACATCGATACCTTTCCTCAGTGCTGCACTCCGAGAAGAATAAGCTGGCATTCCGCAAGAAACCTTCCACCACCTGATCGAACGGCTGTGTGCCAGAGTGGTTCAAAATGGCTCCAAGCACTATGGGACCTAACATCTGAGGTCATCAGTCCCCTAGACTTAGAACTACTTAAACCTGACTAACCTAAGGATATCACACATAACCATGCCCGGGGCAGGATTCGACTCTGCGACTGTAGCAGCAGCGCGGTTCCGGACTTAAGCGCCTAGAACCGTCTGGCCACAGCGACCGGTGTGAGAGTGGAAGCTGCCATCAAGGATAAGGGTGAGTCAACACCATATTGAATTACAGCATTACCGATGGGGGGCGCCACGAACTTGTAAGCCGTTTTCAGCCAGGTGTTTAGATACTTTTGATCACGTAGTGTATGTTCCGCCAGATTACCCCGATTTTCATTGTCTGTGGCTTCCCTACTGTCCCAACAATTTCTTGCTAGGCTACGAAACACGTGCAGAAGAGACGCCCGTGGCAGAAGATCATCAGGTGAGTGATGTGCTAGGGAGCATTATCAGTGGGATCTCCATTGTTGGTCTCCTACAGCTACTTTCACCAAAAATCCAAACGCTACACGTTCAAGCAAAGCTCGCGTTTTGCGGGTTGTGTGGGTTACCGCATTCTTGTGCAGGAGAACAACTGTAATATTGCTGGATTTATCGGCCATCACATCTAGCTCTAAGATTCTCTCCTCAGAGCAGTTGAGATTGCAGCAATAAGCAGATGACGTAAAAAGTAGTGCGAGTTACCAGTTGCAGATGGTATGACCTACCCTTTCGTGGGATGGACCGCCGGAATTTTAATCCATAACAGTCACTGGCTACAATGTTCGGCAGCAGTGAGCCAAAATGCTATACTTCTGTCATTAATATTATGAATACAAGGCATTAAATTTCCTTGTCGTTCAAATATATGCATTTATAAATAGCAGACAATCGCCCACTTATTTCAGAAGTTATAACAATAAAACAAAGAACAAAAGTTAAACGGAAACGTAGCTGAAGTAGTTTAGGTATCTTCGGGTCCCGCCTAAACAGCGTGAGGTGTTCTGCTCTGCCTGATCACTTCGGAAAGAGCAGTCATGAGGTATACATCGTTGTCTAGTGCGATCAGTTGTACTTAAATTCCACGAACATAGGTTAAGTTCAAATGGTTCAAATGGCTCTGAGCACTATGGGACTCAACTGATGAGGTCATTAGTCCCCTAGAACTTAGAACTAGTTAAACCTAACTAACCTAAGGACATCACAAACATCCATGCCCGAGGCAGGATTCGAACCTGCGACCGTAGCGGTCTTGCGGTTCCAGACTGCAGCGCCTTTAAGCGCACGGCCGATAGGTTAAGTTGAGAACAGTGAAAAGAATAAGGCAGGTACGATTCAATACCGATGTTCAGAGAGAAAAACGTGTGAAACTATTAATGACTTTAATGATGTATGAATTTTTTAAAAGAAAACGATGCCACAAAAGTGAATAATTATGGAGGGATGTCGCTGCTGGAGATAAGATGTAAAGCGTACACCGTTCTAATACTAAGTCGACTAAAGCCATTACTCAGAATTTACCTCTGGACATTCAACAACCGACCACTTCTTCACATTGAGACACATGATGGAGACGTTTTATGAATTCCATAAGGACTACACCTTACATTCACTGACTTATTAATCGGACCGTCCTCTGGAAGATAAAGCAGGGGCTCCGCTTACCAGTGAAGTACATTAGGCTGACGTCAGCTTTTTACAGTGGCTCAAGCTGCCAAGTACGCTTTGCAAATCAATTGTCGGCACCCTTCACAGTTAAGAATGGATTGAAACAGGGAGATCCTCTCTCACTAGTTCTATTCAACACAGCGCTGGGAAAGGTAAGACGTGCGGTTTCCCGTGTTAGGGTGGTGGATGTAGTGCACTGCAGTCGGCAGAAAAGAACTAACGATCAAGTCTGAACACACATTATTTAACTAAAACCCCTTCTTGGCGTGACTAATTTCCAGACGGAAGAACAACAAGAAATACAATTCTTGTGGTGGTAAAAGGCAGATAACCAAAATACTACGCTACAAAATTACAAAGGGCGTTACGTGCAGCAACATACAACTTTCTAGTAAAGACTACAGCGAATGTCTACTACGCTGGAGCTGGCGTAGGTATCGGCCGGAACTGTTCTAGCTGTAGGTACACTCTGCCAGTCAGATAGTAATGGCGTGCTTATAACACCGATTCGGTGGAGTGCTGCACGTTGCAACATTAGTTCCAATTGGTGGATCTCTGTCACATGGCTTTTCACGAAGAAGTGACATGTTTATGCGAAAAGTCTGTTGATGTTTACATCAACAGGCGATGTTTTGATTTGTGCTCTTTAAAGGAGGTCGGCAGCCCACATTGCTTGTCTGTTGTGCAAGCCCTCTAACCGACAAGGGGCCGCTACGACAATGGAGATGTTGCAAGTGATATGGTCCTTGAATTTGCAGACGATGTGGTGATTGTGGGAGAAGCACTGAATGAACCACCTACACATGTATCCCAGGAAACCAAGATACAGCTACATCTACATCTACATCCATACTCCGCAAGCCACCTGACGGTGTGTGGCGGAGGGTACCCTGAGTACCTCTATCCGTTCTCCCTTCTATTCCAGTCTCGTATTGTTCGTGGAAAGAAGGATGGTCGGTATGCATCTGTGTGGGCTCTAATCCCTCTGATTTTATCCTCATGGTCTCTTCGCAAGATATACGTAGGAGGGAGCAATATACTGCTTGACTCTTCGGTGAAGGTATGTTCTCGAAACTTTAACAAAAGCCCGTACCGAGCTACTGAGCGTCTCTCCGCAGAGTCTTCCACTGGAGTTTATCTATCATCTCCGTAACGCTTTCGCGATTACTAAATGATCCTGTAATGAAGCGCGCTGCTCTCCGTTGGATCTTCACTATCTCTTCTATCAACCCTATATGGTACGGATCCCACACTGCTGAGCAGTATTCAAGCTGTGGGCGAACAATCGTACTGTAACCTACTTCCTTTGTTTTCAGATTGCATTTCCTTAGGATTCTTCCAATTAATCTCAGTTTGGCATCTGCTTTACCGACAATCTACTTTATATGGTCATTCCATTTTAAATCACTCCTAATGCGTACTCCCAGATAATTTATGGAATTAACTGCTTCCAGTTGCTGACCTGCTATTTTGTAGCTAAATGATACGGGATCTATCTTTCTATGTATTCGCAGCACATTACAGTTGTTACATTGAGATTCAATTGCCATTCCCTGCACCATGCGTCAATTCGCTGCAGATCCTCCTAGATTTCAGTACAATTTTCCATTGTTACAACCTCTCGATACACCACAGCATCATCTGCAAAAAGCCTCAGTGAACTTCCGATGTCATCCACCAAGTCATTTATGTATATTGTGAATAGCAACGGTCCTATGACACTCCCCTGCGGCACACTCGAAATCACTCTTACTTCGGAAGACTTCTCTCCCTTGAGAATGACATGCTGCGTTCTGTTATCTAGGAACTCCTCAATCCAATCACACGATTGGTCTGATAGTCCATATGCTCTTACCTTGTTCATTAAACGACTGTGGGGAACTGTATCGAACGCCTTGCGGAAGTCAAGAAACACGGCATCTACCTGTGAACCGGTGACTATGGCCCTCTGAGTCTCGTGGACGAATAGCGCGAGCTGGTTTTCACACGACCGTCCTTTTCGAAACCCATGCTGATTCCTACAGAGTAGATTTCTAGTCTCCAGAAAAGTCATTATACTCTAACATAATACGTGTTCCAAAATTCTACAACTGATCGACATTAGAGATATAGGTCTATAGTTCTGCACATCTGTTCGACGTCCCTTCTTGAAAACGGGGATGACCTGTGCCCCTATCCAATCCTTTGGAACGCTGCGCTCTTCTAGAGACCTACGGTACACCGCTGCAAGAAGGGGGGCAAGTTCCTTCGCGTACACTGTGTATAATCGAACTGGTATCCCATCAGGTCCAGCGGCCTTTCCTCTTTTGAGCGATTTTAATTGTCTCTCTATCCCTCTGTCGTCTATTTCGATATCTACCATTTTGTCATCTGTGCGACAATCTAGAGAAGGAACTACAGTGCAGTCTTCCTCTGTGAAACAGCTTTGGAAAAAGACATTTAGCATTTCGGCCTTTAGCCTGTCATCCTCTGTTTCAGTACCATTTTGGTCACAGAGTGTCTGGACATTTTGTTTTGATACACCTACCGCTTTGACATAAGACCAAAATTTCTTAGGATTTTCTGCCAAGTCAGTACATAGAACTTTACTTTCGAATTCATTGAACGCCTCTCGCATAGCCCTCCTCACACTACATTTCGCTTCGCGTAATTTTTATTTGTCTGCAAGGCTTTGGCTATGTTTATGTTTGCTGTGTAGTTCCCTTTGATTCCGCAGCAGTTTTCTAACTCGGTTGTTGTACCACGGTGGCTCTTTTCCATCTCTTACGATCTTGCTTGGCACATACTCATCTAACGTATATTGTACGATGGTTTTGAACTTTGTCCATTGATCCTCAACACTATCTGTACTTGAGACAAAACTTTTGTGTTGAGCCGTCAGGTACTCTGTAATCTGCTTTTTGTCACTTTTGCTAAACAGAAAAATCTTCCTACCTTTTTTTAATATTTTTATTTACGGCTGAAGTCATCGATGCCGTAACCGCTTTATGATCTCTGATTCCCTGTTCTGCGTTAACTGTTTCAAATAGTTCGGGACTGTTTGTAACCAGAAGGTCTAATATGTTATCGCCACAAGTCGGTTCTCTGCTTTTCAGATAAAGCACTTAAAAAAAAATTTCACTGGATTCTTTGTCCCTGCCACCCGTTATGAACGTTTTAGTCTCCCAGTCTATATCCGGCAAATTAAAATCTCCACCCAGAACTATAACATGGTGGGGAAATCTACTCGAAATATTTTCCAAATTATCCTTCAGGTGCTCAGCCACAACAGCTGCTGAGCCGGGGGTCCTATAGAGACATTCAATTACCATGTCTGAGCTTGCTTTAACCGTGACCTTCAGCCAAATCATTTCACATTTCGGATCTCCGTCAATTTGCTTCGATACTATTGCACTTCTTATCGCTATAAACACGCCTCCCCCTTCACTGTCCAGCCTGTCTCTGCGGTATACATTCCAATCTGAGTTTAGGATTTCATTACTGTTTACGTCTGGTTTCAGCCAACTTTCTGTCCCTAGTACAATATGGGCGTTGTGACCGTTTATTAATGAGAGCAGTTCTGGGACCTTTCTATAGACGCTCCTGCAGTTTACTATTAGCACATTAATATTGTTATTCTCTGTTGCATTTTGCCTACTCCTATCTTGCCGCGTCTCAGGAGGCGTCTTATCGGGCCTAGGGAGGGAATTATCTAACCTAAAAAAGCTCCATGTGCACTCCCCACGTACTCCGCTACCCTTGTAGCCGCTTCCGTCGTGTAGTGCACGCCTGACCTATTCAGGGGGACCCTACATTTCTCCACCCGATAGCGGAGGTCGAGAAATTTGCACCCCAGATCTCCGCAGAATCGTCTGAGTCTCTGGTTTAAGCCTTCCACTCGGCTCCAAACCAGAGGACCGCGATCGGTTCTGGGAACGATACTACAAATAGTTAGCTCTGATTCCATCCCGCGAGCGAGGCTTTCCGCCTTCACCAATGTCAGTAGTACGACCAGTTGAGCAAGTGCATAGACGCCGGAAGAGCTCATTCGCGTGTTTGAGAGGAAGATCTTAAGAAAAATTTATGGCCCAGTATACAATGCAGAAACTGCAATATGGGAAAGAAGGCGCAATGAAGATCTGTGTCGGTGGTTTAAGAAAGCTGATATTGGGAGAGTGATTGCGGGAAGAAAGCTACAGTGGACAGGAAATGTTCTATGAGCAGAGGACACTCTCAGTAACAGCGTGTTTCTACACCAGCTAACTAGCAGATGACCAAGAGTGTTACAGACTAGCGCCGGCACGCCAGTCGGGAACAAGAGAGCAGACAGGCCTGTGGAGAAGACGTCAGCCAATCGCACGCTGACCGAACCCTCTCCAGGGCGATGGCGCGACAGCAGTATGCGAAGAGAAGACAAGCGCCGTGGCCTAGTTCTACGAGAAGCTTCAAGACCTGAGACCTGAACAGAAGTGTCATTACTTTGTTCATTCATTCTATGTAGCTCAAACTTAGATATGTTATACAGAAGAAACTCGCTTATTTTGTCTGTCGCCCTTTGCTTACGACTCATCTATGAAATTCTCACAGATAAGTATTGTCATATACTTTTAGTAATAAAACTCAATAATACGATTTGTTTGAACTGTTTATCTAGCGATGCGAGAAAGCAGGTTTCCTAGACACCCCGTATTCTACGACTAAGCGGCATTCAACAAAGATGTCGTCCACGAATGAGGTGGAGAGATAGGACCTCAGTGACTCTGGAAGAAGCAGATTCAACGGCCAGCACTAAAGATGCCCGACACACAACTAAATGGGCAGACATAGGTAACAAATTTCCGTGCTGTTATACTGCTATTGTCATAATCCGTGGATCTGCTGTGTTGATCACTTCATTATGTTCTAGGTATGTGGTGTATTTGTATAGCTTTGTCTTCTGCCATGGGCCTAAACGGCCTGTGTATGTCTAATAAATGGTGGTGGTGGTTAGTGTTTAACGTCCCGTCGACAACGAGGTCATTAGAGACGGAGCGCAAGCTCGGGTTAGGGAAGGATTGGGAAGGAAATCGGCCGTGCCCTTCCAAAGGAACCATCCCAGTATTTGCCTGAAACGATTTAGGGAAATCACGGAAAACCTAAATCAGGATGGCCGGAGACGGGATTGACCCGTCGTCCTCCCGAATGCGAGTCCAGTGTGCTAACCACTGCGCCACCTCGCTCGGTTCTAATAAATGATGATGATGTGAGTTGTTAAATAAACGGTGGTTAAAGACGGTTATTTGCAGTTTTCTGAGTTGGGCTACAGTAAATACGAGCGGCATCCCAAAAAAATGGAAGAATCAGTCATGTAAGAGTTCCTTGCCAACAGTTCATTACAATCTCAATACGACGGACGTACAACCTACGTGTTGTTTTCTGCGCCATTTATGGAAGACAGCAGGTCGGTGAACTTTCTTAAAAACCCCAATGCATTTCACTCCGAACAATGGAAGCAACTAGGCCGAATTACCTCGAAGAAAACGGTCTATTGACACAAAGTCAGCATGGGTTTAGAAAACATCGTTCTTGTGAAACACAACTAGCTCTTTATTCACATGAAGTGCTGAGTGGTACTGACAAGGGATTTCAGATCGATTCCATATTTCTGGATTTCCAGAAGGCTTTTGACACTGTACAACACAAGTGGCTCGTAGTGAAATTGCGTCCTTATGAAATATCGTCTCAGTTATGTGACTGAATCTGTAATTTCCTGTCAGAGAGATCACAGTTCGTAGTAATTGACGGAAAGTCATCTAGTAAGACAGAAGTGATTACTTGCGTTCCCCAAGGTAGTGTTATAGGCCCTTTGCTGTTCCTTACCTATATAAACGATTTGGGAGACAACCTGAGCAGCCATCTTCGGCTGTTTGCAGATGACGCTGTCGTTTATCGACTAATAAAGTAATCAGAAGATCAAAACTAACTGCAAAACGATTTAGGAAAAATATCGGAATGGTGCGGAAAGTGGCAGTTGACCTCAAATAACGAAAAGTGTGAGGTTATCCACATGAGTGCTAAAAGGAACTCGTTAAACTTTTGTTACATGACAAATCAGACTAATCTAAAAGCCGTAAATTCAACTAAATGCCTAGGTATTACAATTACGAACAACTTAAATTGGAAGGAACATACAGAAAATGTTGTGGGGAAGGCTAACCAAAGACTGCGTTTTATTGGCAGGACACTTAGAAAATGTGACAGACCTACTAACGAGACTGCCTACACTACGCTTGTCCGTCCTCTTTTAGAATACTGCTGCGCGGAGTGGGATCCTTACCGGACAGGACTGACGGAGTACTTCGAAAAAGTTCAAAGAAAGGCAGCACGTTTTGTATTACCGCGAAATATAGGAGAGAGTGTCACAGAAATGATACAGGATTTGGGCTGGACACCATTAGAAGGAAGGCGTTTTTCGTTGCGACGGAATCTTCTCTCGATATTCCAATCACCAACTTTCTCCTCCTAATGCGAAAATATTTTGTTGACACCGACTTACATAGGGAGGAACGATCACGAAGATAAAATAAGGGAAATCAGAGCACGTGCGGAAAGATATAGATGTTCATTCTTTCCACGCGCTATACGAGATTGGAGTGATAGAGAATTGTGAAGGTGGCTCGATGAACCCTCTGCCAGGCACTTAAATGTGATTTGCAGAGTATCAATGTAGATGTAGGCACGTCACGTTTACTGCGTTCCCAGTACAAATGGGAACAATCACACGTAATCTGTGGTAACACACAGGAGGTAGATATTTGGAAAGGCGTACAAAGTCTTTCTCAAAACAAAATTCTTTTACGCCGAACAGCGCCTTTACTTAATTCTCCACTCCTGTTTCTCACCTTTGTGTGCAGGTGACAGTCAGAGTGGAACACAGTGTGAGCGAAACTACCGATAATGGAGACAGTCTCGGACGATTGAATGAGCGCTGCTTATTGAGGTGCGGCTCTACTGAGTAATGTCTGCTATAATCGCTCTGTGATCGCTGCGAATCAGTTTCTCGATTGCTTGGACACTGTCCTCTGTGGCTACATGTAGCTGGCCTTCGTTGCCGATCAGCATCACCGACGTAAGTAATTGTCTAATGTGTCTTCCAGTGTTTGATAGTATCAGGTTTGAGGTCTAGAGCGCCATCTTTCTCTTTTCTTTGTTTCTTTCTTTTTAATGAAGTATCACACATTTTAAAGACTATAGCACTGGTCGAAACTAGAAGAAAATCCCGATTGAGATACGGGCTATTCTATCTTCTGATAACGGAAATTCATGTCTGTTCGCTCTACAGGAGGCACTCATTTGTGGTTACTAACTCTTCATCAGTTTGCGCTGCTACTGAATCACAAACTAATGAAAGCTCACCTGCTTCACCTGAGGTTGGGCCACATACATAAAACACACGCTCCTGTAGCGTGTGCACGTTGCTGATAACTCACATTTTTGTTTGTAGCTTGATGGAATAATTTTGAGTTTTCGTGGTAAATCGTTCTGGCTACGCTTGCTACTTTTCAGTATGTACTCGTATTACATATGCCACCTTACTTCAAGCTGAAACTCAATTAATGCATCTGTCTGTGTAGTGTAGTGTGTCGTAAGGCGAGTACATTTTATGAAGATAAATTTTGGAAGGAGGGGTGGGGGGTAGACAGCTACGCATGGCCTATAACCACCATGTTCCGGAATAAACGATAAAATTTATAGTAGGAATATTTGAAATGTAAGTCTGTACAATATTTCTAATAAAAATTCTCTCGTGCGCGACACATACTCGATTACAAGATATATATATATATATATATATATATATATATATATATATATATATATATATAAAACTTGCAACTTGTTTATTAGCTATATATATATATATATATATATATATATATATAGCTAATAAACAAGTTGCAATTTTAGAAATTGAAATGTTTCAGTAAATACTGCATGCACGGCGAACTAAAGTGGGAACAGAAATTTTCGAAATTCAAACTAAAAATCTGATAGCTTGAGTGAACTAAACAGAGGTTAGAATTAATGCCCAGTAATCAATCACCTTGCCTTTTAAAAGGATTACCACCTGTGCATCAGGAGCCGACAAATTAAAATTGTACAGGGAACTGATAAGCTAAATTAATTTCATTTCAATTTTTTTTTCTTTTAATTACTCGTAACGTAATATACATAGTGAACATAAATAAACGCTACAAACTGCAGAAACGGATTTCTGACTAGAAATGGAGGAGAAAAGTCCCATGAACATGTGTCCGGAAATGCATCGTTGCCGCAGCAGATGGCGCTGACGAATGAAAGTTCCTCTGTGTGTATCAGGCTGTGTGATTGACGCAACGTACCGTAAGCAGCAGAATGAATGATCCGGTTTTCTTTCCGGAAACAAGCCGAGATGGTGTTTGTGTACAGCCAAGCAGATGGAAACTATCGAGAGGCAGCACGACTACACCAAAACAAGTACCCTCACAGCTATCAAACATATCACACAACATTTCAAGCCCTTTTTTGGCGTTTGTGTGATCATGGGTCCTTTCAGACAGACGAACGTGCAGGGAGGCGGCAGACTGTGCGTACACCAGATTTGAAGAACCGGCTTCTACGAACCCTTGTACAATCTCCAGGCAAGTGGAGTGCCAAAGAGTGTGGTTGTCCATGATGCGAATTGTGAACAGATGCATTGCATCCCATCGGGGGCACTTTCAACATCTGTTGTGACCTGGATGCGATGCATGTAATATGTACCGGAACGATTTGTGTGCGTACGGCTATACACTCACACCGTCCATTTCCGGACTCATTTTCACAGGACCTTTATCCTCTATTTCCAGTCCGGAATCCGTCCCTGCAGTTTGTCGGTTTTATTGATGTTCGCCCTGTATATTACAAATTTGAATATTGCCGCTAACGAACACTGCATGTGAAATTTTGATGGCTACGGTTCTGTGTATTGCTGTCGTTAGTAAATGTCGTAGTTAATTTGGTAGTGGAATGTCTCTAGACTCAGCATTCTTTTAAGTAAATTTAAATATTATGGCGTGACTGGTAGTGCTGTAATGTGGTTTCAGTCATATCTTACTAATAGAAAATAGAGGGTGTCATTACGTAACACTTCAGCGGTAGGCAATCAGACATCATCTGACTGGGAAGAAATCACATGTGGTGTTCGCCAAGGTTCCATACTAGGTCCACTACTGTTTCTTGTGTATATTAGTGACCTGTCATCTGTTACATTACCAAATGCCAAGTTTGTCTTATTTGCAGATGATACAAACATCACAATAAATAGTAAATTAAATATAAATTTAGAAAGGGCAGCTAATCATATTTTTACGGATATTAATAAGTGGTTCATAGCCAATTCACTGTCATTAAACTTTGAAAAGACCCACTATATGCAGTTCAGAACTTCCAAGAGATTTCCTTCTGGTGTGTGTATAAAATATGATGACATGGAAATAGGAGAAGTTGAGAGTGTAAAATTCTGGGGATTACAACTTGATAATAAATTCAGTTGGGAGCAACATACTAACGAACTGCTAAAGCGCCTAAACAAGTCTGTGTTTGCAGTGCGAATGATGTCAGACATAGGTGATATAAATATACAAAAACTGGCATATTTTGCTTATTTTCACTCCATTATGTCATATGGTATCATATTTTGGGATAACTCGACAAACAGAGAAAAAATTTTTAGAGTACAGAAGCAATGTAAATCCAAGAACATCATGTCGAAACCTATTCAAAGAACTGGGCATATTAACAACAGCTTCTCAGTATATTTATTCCTTAATGAAGTTTGTTGTAAATAATACATCTCTTTTTCCAACCAACTGCTTACTACACAGTATCAATACTAGGAATAAGAACCATATACATAAAGATTTAAAATCACTTACTCTTGCCCAGAAAGGAGTCCAGCATTCAGCAAAGCATATTTTCAATAAGTTACCAGTAACCATTAAGAATTTAGTTTCAGACAAGGCACAATTTAAAGATAATTTAAAAGAATTTTTGGTGGCCAACTCCTTCTATTCCATCCATGAGTTTCTCAACAAGTGCAGTAGACAATTTTAATGAAAATTTATTATACTTTAATTTTTGACAATACTTGGTTGTAACAGCCAAATAACTACCTACTGTGTGAATGATGGGCGTATGGAAAGCAGATGTAAGTCTTAAGTCTGTAAATAGTGGAAGTTTAATTTTAAATCTTGTACATATTCTGACTGTTCTTAACTAAGGATCACTGAAATGAATAATTTACTATAATTTTTGACAATACTTGGCTGTAATAGCCAAGAAACCAGCAAATGTCTGAATGATGGATTTAATGAAAGCAGATGTAAGTATTAAACCTGTACATATCAGATGTTTAAATTTAACTCATGTACATAATTTTACTGTTTATTGACTGAGGATCATTAAAAGTAATGAAACTCAAGTTTTTATAATCAATTTTTGGAATGTGTTTATCTGACATGTTCCACACCCAGGAGGGTTCCCTCTTAATGGGTCTATGGAATGAATAATTAATATAATCTAATCTAATCATAAAGCTTTCAGTAGTGGTAGTTACGAGGGAAAATGAAGGTATACCTTTGAAATACTCCATGTGCAGCACAAGAATAAATACCTTTTTTTTATGGGAGAAATGTGTTACAGCTGTACTTCCCGAACTCGCATCTATCAGCAGCGCGTTTGTGAAAGTGTGTAGTTATGACGAAGGAGGACGGTGACCTTTTCAAGCACTGCAGCAAAAGCTCCAGCTCTCACACAACGTCTTGGATGTCCGAGTAGCAGCTGACAGACAAGACGTACAAACAGAGGAAGTGGGGAGTGGGGAAAGGGACAGTCAGACCTCCTTCACACTGAGATAGCGTCGGGTCTGGCCAATTAGCGAGTGCTCACCGCTCTGGGGAGGCCATTAGCCGCTAGGAGTGCTTACGCACCGCGTGCTGTCTACCCGGCAGGGGAAAGCGACTCCGCGCTGAGTGTAAACAAACACTGCGCGCATGTCGGACTTCTTTGATCACCGCCTCTGCACAGTTACGTTCCACGGGCCGTCTGTAACTACCTGAGAAGGTTAAGTGGTGGACCAGGGTGTCTGCAATTAATTCGGGGCAACAACGTACAATATATCATAAAGGACATACACTAATGTCCTTCGACTCTGATGTTCCACTCGGACAACATTGTAGGGAGGCTGCTAGGAAGCGACTACCTAGCGACGGGCAGAGAGTGGCAATTGTCATCTGCTGCTCTCCAACAGCCTCCTCGACCAGGAAAAAAATTATAATTTTCCCTAGCAGAAACAGAATCTTGCCCGGCCATTTGATCGAATAAGTTCATTATCATTACTCGTGTGTGCTTTCGAGTGATTAGAGGGCAGATTGTCCGCCCCCGGTAGCTGAGTGGTCAGCGCGACAGATTGTCAATCCAAAGGGTCCGGGTTCGATTCCCGGCTGGGTCGGAAATTTTCTCCGCTCAGGGACTGGGTGTTGCGTTGTCCTAATCATCATCATTTCATCCCCATCGACGCGCAAGTCGCCGAACTGGCGTCAAATCGAAAGACTTGCACCAGGCGAGCGGTCTACCCGACGGGAGGTCCTCGTCACACGACATTTCATTTCAGAGGGCAGATTGAATTCCGCTCATATAGTAAAGATGTCATTATCGATACCCTTACTAAAAATTGATACTGGCACCTCATTTCCGATGTCTGTGATATCGCTAATGTTCTAGAAGTTTCCGGAAATCACGCTGGAAAGCTCGCGGGCTCCCAGATAGACTGCGTGTTTTCGAGACGTTGGAGCGAGTCAGGCGGCGTCTGATGGGCAAGGGTGGCGGTCGGACTGTGGTCCAGAACCACCGGCAAAGGTTTCACACTAAAGGATTTGTCTGAAAGCGATAAGGAGCTGCTTTTGAGTCGTGTTTGTGCTTGAAAAATTCATAGAAAGGGATTTTGTGAACCAAAAGCGTGTAGAATCGTGAGTTTTAAACAGTTTGAAGATCGTGTAACGTTAAATGATTGGTAGCTATTAGTAGAACATGGCGAACTAATTTTTAGGTGACCGTGTATAAAATGTGAATATCGGAAGTAATCTGGAACTATTTCCGACGAAGTAACTATACAAAGGAAATGATCACACAGTGAAACAGTTGAAATAAACCGAAGTGTGTGACTCAACAGGATGAACTATGTTGTATTGAAAGACATGAGCGACAGTAAACTTACCGCAAGTGAACAAATAAATTTTGGCTGGTAACTTATTGGCGCCGCGCGGGATTAGCCGAGCTGTCTAAGACGTTGCGGTCGTGGACTGCGCGGCTGGTCCCGGCGGAGGTTCGTGTCCTCCCTCGGGCATGGGTGTGTGTGTGTTTGTCCTTAGGATAATTTAGGTTAAGTAGTGTGTAAGCTTAGGGACTGATGACCTTAGCAGTTAAGTCCCGTAAGATTTCACACACATTTGAACATTTTTTAACTTATTGGCAGATTTAAGCTGTGTGCTGTCACACGGTTTTAATATATCAGGAAGTACAAAACAGCATACGTACCGCTGCAGAGTGAAACCGCATTCAGGAAATTGAGGTTAATTTCAGAACAATCATTAAATACAGTTCCCTGCTCGTACATACAGGATGCAGTGCACAAGTTGATATAAGCACACGGTTTAACTTAATAATCACCTGCGTATCTGATGTAACGAACCTCTTTCACTCGTTCGATTCCTGGAAAATATGATCTAGCATTTTAAGCTTTGAAAGAAATAGATAAAAGGGAGGGGTTACACCTCTTCAGAGCTCTGTAAGAAGCTATGCCCAAACAATAGTTTCGTAGCCTGCTCCCGAGTGAAAACGCGCAGAATATATTTGTGTTTGCTTCTACACTGGCTAGTATAATGTGTAATGCAAACTTAACTGAAACAAACAGGTCCATTTTCTACTTTCGTGTTGCTTCTGTCCTCAAAAGACATGTCACTATAACAATAAAGAAATCGAAATATGAAACTTGAAAATAAAGTAGTACTAGATATACAACTGTTTGTCTAAATATTGTTCCTCTTCGTTTACCTTCTTCCATTTATGTACGTCGTGTCGGACCTATTTCCATCCCAATTTCCATCAAAAAATTGTGAAAGTGAAGCTCTAACCATGTCAAAGAAGTCTGAAAGGCACAGCAACGTGCAGGAATTTACGAACTTAAGTTGACATCAATAATTAGGTAACTTAGATTTAGGGAGACTGAGGCATAGCAGTTAACTTCAAGAAAAGGCCGTCTATAATCATCGAAGTAACTCTTATGTATGAGAAAGCTGCAACGTCCTTTGGTCCCTTGAGATAGGGAAAGCATCCCAGCAGAATACACAATCAACAGACGCTTCAAGTCACAACATTAGAGAATGAGGAAAGCCTTGCAGAAGACTCTAGGAAAATATTTGTCGGAGGAGAAATCTACACCGTTGCACTGAAAGTTTTAAGGAAAGTTTTTCACCGAACTTATGCCCATACTTTAAAGAGTCTTCAAGATTGCCAAATATGCATTAATCTCCACTGTACTGTTTAAATGTAATGCTACAGCATAGAAGCGTGTATTAGGCATAGCCATTTCCACATCATTTAGTGCACTAGCTACATTTCGTTTGAACAGAGGTTTTGATGGAGTAGCTCTAGCTACCCTTTGGGTAACTGTATTCGGTGAACTTCGATCTCACAGTGAACATACGTGGATGAGTTAAAGCGAAAAACCTTGATTCCGCCCTTTAGTGGGTTGTCATAATAAAATTGATTACACCCACAAGATTCTTGGGTGTACTTAACGAAGTACACTCAAGCATCTTTTGATCAATTTTATTACGTCATCCCACCAATGTAATTTGACTCTTAACGTGGATAACTTCCCGAATGCTGGGCCTCCGTAAATGTCAACCTACATTGTGTAAATGTAACCATTATAAACCTGAAGATGCGTCTATACTGACATGAAACCGGTAGTTGCTAATAGAGCACCTTCATGCGGCTTTTGGAAACTTCATCAGCCTTGACTTTTTTATTACAACAATTTTATGATAAATTGAGTAGTTATTGATTACTGAGTGCTTCTTATCACTACTCATTATGTGGGTTATAAGTCTGTATTATGCTATATATATTAATATTTCTTTAATATCGTAAAATTTGAAGGTAGGATGGGACGATGATGTGGACAATGAGAGTTAGGATAGTAACAACACGTGACGAACGGTACATTTATTTCTCGTCTTTAAACGAAAATCAATAATCAAAGACACGTAATGCACAAATACTGTGTTTCTGCCACGACTTTCAAGACGTTCTTTAACACCGAAACTTCAGCTCAACCAAATATCCTACCACGAACAACAATTAATTAAAAAAAAGAAGTTTTTCGCAGGCAAGGATAATATGTATTTTAACAACGAGCACAGCCGAAGGAGCTGTGCTGCGATGCTATCGATATAGGACTATACAGGCGGCCACCGAAAATGATGAACTCAATGAAAATGACAAAACAATATGACGTGAGAGGATATAGGATTCTCTTACCCCTCAACCCCGCCCCCTCCACACACACACACATACACACACAAATAGCTGCGAATAACGTTGCAAATACACGCTGTCCTCAATATGGACAAGCAGAGTGCTGATTTTTTATACGAACTGATGAAGTGAATTCAGCACAAACTTTGTGATTTCAGAATTCAAGTTTTTCCAAATGTGTCGCACATATGTGAGTCAGCCTTCATCAGCGTCTACGTACACACTCCACAAACCACCACGCATCCCTTGGCGGAGAATACGTTGTGTAACGTAGCACATTACTTCGAGTAAGACATCTGAGAATGTGTACCGCCGTGTACCCGTCAGAAGAATAGATTTTCAAAAGAAGTTCCCCGCCACCCCTCACATCACCGCAGCTGTGATGGCCGCTGGAGCAAGGCGCTTGCCTACCGAGAACGTACAATCCGTTCTGCACACTCCCCATGAACTCGATCTTTCTCATGTCACATGTACAGACTTGTATTAATAATACAACTATACTGTAAAAATCGCAATTAAATATCTTCAATACTTTTCGAGATATAAACTTTTACCTATAACGCAAAATAACTTTTCTGGTATTACGAAACTGAGCTAGGGACCGTAATGTATTCATCTATAGTATCAGCTGAAACTGTAACTAAAAAGATTCAGTTCACGAAAAAATATACTTTTCCAGAATTTCTTTACTTTCGTTACAAAAGATTTCTGATGTATGAATAACAACTTTCAAAAATTACTATCTAACTATGTGTGAGTGTCGTGTAGAGACTGAAAGAGTATATGGAGGACATACATAAAGTGAAGATGTTTTCTTTTATTGCAAACTACGTGAAATATGTACGTGGGAAATTATTGTGCAGTCATGAGTCATGTGACGTATATTCTAGTGTGCATGCTTTTGTATAAAAGCAACCAGAAGAGAAGTTGGGTAGTAAATCAATTAGTATTTCATGTCTGGGGATAATTCATACTATGTTTTATTTAAATTAAATTTGGTTTCGTAAACTGAGAAATTCTTCTGTAAACTGCATTCTGTGATTCTAAAGGAGGACTTAGGAATTACCATGAGCATAGGAACCAAGGGGGATTAAGTATTCCCCGAGCTTTGTGTTGTACTTTGTGCTGCAGTTTCTGTATCTCAGGGAGTCACTGGGGAACCACGTTACGGTATACATAAATGTTAAACCACGTTGCACAAATTTATGCAAAAATAAAGTTCACATTGCCTCTGTCGGTTCTCGTATCGCAGTTGTAAAGTGACTGCAGTATTAAAAAGTTTGGTGAAAGTCTGGATATTTTGAGTGGTCCTGTTTGGAAGTTAATTGCTTGTGTATTTTCTTGTCGTACTTAAATTCCTCGTGCGTGTTTCGTGAACATTATGAAACATTACGGCCAGCACTTCTTTATAAGAAGACCACTGAACGACTTCATGTAGTAACTCGCAAGTAGGTGATGCTCAGCAGCTGTACGGAATGCTGAAACTATTCGGGACGGACTGACAAACGTCTGGCTGCTTTCGTGTGGAGAACGTGTAGTAAAATAGTCATTAACTTTTATCATTATTAATTGGACAGTAAATAAGGACATGATGGCCGTTGCAACATGTTTTGGAGACAGTGAAGAAAGTAAGTTGAACTTTACAAATTTTCAAGCAAGTTCTTCATAATCCCGAATGCTAGAAATATAACGAACTTACAGATGTTGCCTCCAAGCTTCAGTTAAGCGGCCTACGCTTAGTATGTATTTAGTCAGTGTTCCTTCAACACCCACTCTCGTAAACTGACATACGGTCGGGAGAGCAGTCCGGTGACCACATGCTCCTCCAAATTCACAGCCAGTGACGCCTGCGGGCTGAGGATGACACGGCGGCCGGTCGGTACCGTTGGGCCTTCATGGGCCGTTCGGTGGAGTTTTGTTTAGTTCTTTAACAGCGTTTTTCACTGGCTGCATGAGTATCTACCAACACACAGAGAAGGGGTGGACAACGAGAAGGCTGTCGAGGTAGGTGGACGAACTGTTGGGGACGGGAAGTTAAAACACGTTCCGCAGCGGCTATGTCACTGCTTGTCACACGTTTTCCTGTTACAGTAGCGAAAAGAACGTCTTATTTCCTCCAGGTACCTGTGTTCACAGCGCATTTCCGTAACACTCACTGTTTTAGGGAACCCACTGGTAACCAAGCCACTTTCAGGCCTCTGGGCTATTTCGATGCCTTCCTTTAACCACACCTGATGTGGATCCTAGAACTCGGATAGTAGTCAAGAAAGGACAGCGCAAGTGTTCTGTACGCCGTTTCCTTTATAGGTGAGCTATACTGCAAGAACCCTCCCAAAAAAAATGAAATTCCCCGCTCCCCTTCTATACAACTGACATTACGTGTTCGTTCTGTTTCTACATCTACATCTACATCTACATCCATACTCTACAAGCCACCTGACGGGGTGTGGCGGAGGGTACCTTGAGTACCTCTATCCGTTCTCCCTTCTATTCCAGTCTCGTATTGTTCGTCGAAAGAAGGATTGCTGTTATGCCTCTGTGTGGGCTCTAATGTCTTTGATTTTATCCTCATGGTCTCTTCGCGAGATATACGTAGGAGGGAGCAATATACTGCTTGACTCCTCGGTGAAGGTATGTTCTCGAAACTTTAACAAAAGCCCGTACCGAACTACTGAGCGTCTCTCCCGCAGAGTCTTCCACTGGAGTTTATCTATCATCTCCGTAACGCTTTCGCAATTGCTGAATGATCCTGTAACGAAGCGCGCTGCTCTCAGTTGGATCTTCTCTATCAACCCTATCTGGTACGGATCCCACACTGCTGAGCAGTATTCAAGCAGTGGGCGAACAAGCGTACTGTAACCTACTTCCTTTGTTTTCGGATTGCATTTCCTTAGGATTCTTCCAATGAATGTCAGTCTGGCATCTGCTTTACCGACGATCAACTTTATATGATCATTCCATTTGAAATCACTCCTAATGCGTACTCCCAGATAATTTATGGAATTAACTGCTTCCAGTTGCTGACCTGATATTTTGTAGCTAAATGATAAAGGATCTTTCTTTCTATGTATTCGTAGCACATTACACTTGTCTACATTGAGATTCAATTGCCATTCCCTGCACCATGCGTCAATTCGCTGCAGATCCTCCTACATCGTAGTATAATTTTCCATTGTTACAACCTCTCGATATGCCACAGCATCATCCGCAAAAAGCCTCAGTGAACTTCCGATGTCATCCACAAGGTCATTTACGTATATCGTGAATAGCAACGGTCCTACGACACTCCCCTGCGGCACACCTGAAATCACTCTTACTTCGGAAGACTTCTCTCCATTGAGAATGACATGCTGCGTTCTGTTACCTAGGAACTCCTCAATCCAATCACACAATTGGTCTGATAGACCATATGCTCTTACTTTGTTCATTAAACGACTGTGGGGAACTGTATCGAACGCCTTGCGGAAGTCAAGAAACACGGCATCTACCTGTGAACCGGTGACTATGGCCCTCTGAGTCTCGTGGACGAATAGCGCGAGCTGGGTTTCACACGACCGTCCTTTTCGAAACCCATGCTGATTCCTACAGAGTAGATTTCTAGTCTCCAGAAAAGTCATTATACTCTAACATAATACGTGTTCCAAAATTCTACAACTGATCGACGTTAGAGATATAGGTCTATAGTTCTGCACATCTGTTCGACGTCCCTTCTTGAAAACGGGGATGACCTGTGCCCCTTTCCAATCCTTTGGAACGCTGCGCTCCTCTAGAGACCTACGGTACCCCGCTGCAAGAAAGGGGACAAGTTCCTTCGCGTACTCTGTGTAAAATCGAATTGGTATCCCATCAGGTCGAGCAGCCTTTCCTCTTTTGAGCGATTTTAATTGTTTCTCTATCCCTCTGTCGTTATTTACCTATTTATTTATTTTTTGCGGGAAACCTGAGCATCTCAGATATTCGTAAGTGTTTGCAGAATGTCTAAGGACACCTGGCAGTGGACAAAAGCACGCTGAGTCGTTGGGCGAGGCGTCTGTCATCATCGTACAAGGTCGCACAAACCTGTTCGATCTCCCGCGTGCCAGTCAAACACACACAGCTGTGCTATCTTAAGGAAATCGAAGAAATGACTTCAGCGTGTTCGTCGCCGAGAAAATGCGAACTAACTTCTGCTTCTCCACGACGGTACCCCGCTGCAAGAAAGGGGACAAGTTCCTTCGCGTACTCTGTGTAAAATCGAATTGGTATCCCATCAGGTCGAGCAGCCTTTCCTCTTTTGAGCGATTTTAATTGTTTCTCTATCCCTCTGTCGTTATTTACCTATTTATGTGCCCACGCGAGAGGAGCTCACAAAACTTCATGGGACTGTTCTGCCTCATCCACACTACAGAGCGGATCTCGCTCCTTCCGACTTCCATTTGTTTGGCCATATAAAAGACGCACTGCGCGGGAAGCATACCTGTATGATGCGGAGATTACTGACGGAGCTAGACGGTGGGTCCAACGTTGACCAGTGTAGTAGTACCATGAGGGCGAGCTGGCCCTCCCAGTAAGCAGTTTAAGGCCGCCCCATTGAACGGAGGTTATACTGAACAATATGAGTTTTTAGCCAAAACAGTGGGGGAATAATATATTGTATTGGAATCCTTAATAAAAATATACCTTTCACAAAAAAATTCTGCATTACTTACTGAACGCAGCTCTTATATGGTGTAACTCACCTTCGAGAACAACATACTAGACCCTGGAATGAGATTTTCACTACGCATCGGAGTGTGCGCTGATATGAAACTTCCTGGTAGATTAAAACTGTGTGCCCGATAGAGACTCGAACTCGGGACCGTTGCATTTCGGCATTTCGCGGGCAAGTGCTCTACCATCTGAGCTACGGAAGCACGCCTCACGCCCGGTCCTCACAGCTTTACTACTGCCAGTATCTCGTCTCCTACCTTTAAAACTTTACAGAAGCTCTCCTGCGAACCTTGCAGATCTAGCACTCCTGAAAGAAAGGACACTGCGGAGACATGGCTTAGCCACAGCCTGGGGGATGTTTCCAGAATGAGATTTTCACTCTGCAGCGGAGTGTGCGCTGATACGAAACTTCCTGGCAGACTAAAACTGTGTGCCCGACCTAGACTCGAACTCGGGACCTTTGCCTTTCGCGGGCAAGTGCTCTGAAGTTTCGCTGCAGAGTGAAAATCGCATTCTGGAAACATCCTCTAGGCTGTGGCTAAGCCATGTCTCCGCAGTATCCTTTCTTTCCGGAGTGCTAGTTCTGCAAGGTTAGCGGAGAGCTTCTGTAAAGTTTGGAAGGTAGGAGACGAGATACTGGCAGAAGTAAAGCTGTGAGGACCGGGCGTGAGTCGTGCTTCGGTAGCTCAGATGGTAGAGCACTTGCCCGCGAAAGGCAAAGGTCCCGAGTTCGAGTCTCGGTCGGGCACACAGTTTTAATCTGCCAGGAAGTTTCATACTAGACCCTATTACTTAAACAATCTTCGAGGCACTCACGTCCACCGAGAGAGGGGGCGCAGTGGTTAGCACACTGGACTCGCATTCGGAAGGTCGACGGTTCAATCCCACGTCTGGCCATCCTGATTTAGGTTTTCGCTTCAGGCAAATGCCGGGATGGTTCCTTTGACAGAGCACGGCCGACTTCCTTCTCTAATCCAATGAGACCGATGACCTCGCTGTTTGGTCTCTTCCCTCAAATAAATCCAATCCAATTCACTCACGTCTCTGAGAACCTTTTCCATATGGTCGGGCATTTGTTAACAGTTTGCAGTGTGGCACTGCATCGAACTCTATTCGGATACCTAGAAATATGGAATTCGTCTTGTTCTCTTCATGCATGTTTCGCAGGATATTATATGAGAAAAGGGTAAGATAAGTATTGCACATGCGTGCCTTTGGCGACAATTTACTAGTAGAGAAAATTGGAGAGCAACTGTTTAAGCTGGGCATTAATTGCTGTTTGTATCATTATTACTACAGCCATATCTTCATTGATAACATCTTTACAGTGATTGAATGCGGCTGCCATCCCCTCTTTTTTGTATCCTATAGCTACTATCGGACTTTCACCAATGATATCGGAAATAAGACGAATGCCTCGTCATAGTCAGTGCAACTACTGTTGACATGTTAGTTTCCACGGAAACCTGGGGCAGTGGTAGCTGGCGAGATGTTGGAGGTCAATGCCAGCCTTCGTTGGTCATTGATAGGCTGTTGCATTCTGGGAGCCGTAAGTACATGTCTTGCTAAAATACTACCGTATAAGGAGGATACGCTAAAGCACGTTACTAATTTGATACCCTTACCAATGGAACGTTTCGCAGTATAGTCAAGCGTTAGTATCAACTTTATCTAAAGGACTTCGTAAAGGTAGGTTCACACAAAAAAACCTGGAAAATATGACACATATAATAAAATCATTTCAGTATAGTAAACGAACGAAAACATACGCTGTGATCCAGAATGAGATTTTCACTCTGCAGCGGAGTGTGCGCTGATATGAAACTTCCTGGCAGATTAAAACTGTGTGCCCGACTGAGACTCGAACTCGGGACCTTTGCGTTTGCCTTTCGCGGGCAAGTGCCTGGGGGATGTGGCTAAGCCATGTCTCCGCAGTATCCTTTCTTTCAGGAGTGCTTGTTCTGCACGGTTCGCAGGAGAGTTTCTGTAAAGTTTGGAAGGCAGGAGACGAGATATTGTCAGAAGTAAAGCTGTGAGGACCGGGCGTGAGTCGTGCTTCGGTAGCTCAGATGGTAGAGCACTTGCCGGCGCAGGCAAAGGTCCCAAGTTCGAGTCTCGGTCGGGCACACAGTTTTAATCTGGCAGGAAGTTTCATACGCTGTGGTATTTCAATAGTATTTACTCTTTCTGTTAACCTGTTTTCACCTCAAGGGAACTCCCAACAGCGGATAAGAGTTGTGAGCATCGTATCATGAAAACATATAATTTTGGAAGAAGCCGTGAATATCAAAAGATGTGTTGCAAAAAATTCTTGGAGTAAATGGTATCTTCAATTTTGGCACCGTTAAGGCAAAGAAAAGAAATTAAGCATTTAGTAATGGCATGGGCTGGGAAACGGAATTTCTAAGAAAGAGAAACTACATTGTGTGCTACAAACCAGTTGGATTTACACTGAGGTTTACACATAGCTGGTGCTATATATTTTTTTTAAAAAAAAGGAAGGTAATTTACTTAACCTTTTGAGTACAAGTGGTTTCTGCTTGATACCACCGTATTATTAATTTGTTTTCTCCAGTACCACTGCCTTGAGCGTAGAACCACCGATGCTATTGCAAGACAGAGACATCTAGTGGTACGCTGAGATATTTCTACGAATGTAGTGCGTTGTAGTAGTCACTTATGAGCGTTCAAAGCAACACTTGGCGAGGAGATGGTTCTACGTGACTGTGGAAGAAAGTGACATACGGCTTTTCTTGCCGGCCGAAGTGGCCGGGTGGTTCTAGCCGCTGCAGTCTGGAACCGCGAGACCGCTACGGTCGCAGGTTCGAATCCTGCCTAGGGCATGGATGTGTGTGGTGTCCTTAGGTTAGTTAGGTTTAACTAGTTCTAAGTTCTACGGGACTAATGACCTCAGAAGTTGAGTCCCATAGTGCTCAGAGCCATTTGAACGGCTTTTCTTATAGTGGCCAAATAGAGAGGAAAACTGACGCTGAAAGTAACTATACCTAAGGCTTTCCGAAGTGGGAAGGAGCGCCTGGTCCCCGGCACGAATCCGCCCGGCGGACCTGTGTCGAGGTCCGGTGAGCCGGCCAGGCTGTAGATGGGTTTTAGGCGGTTTTCCATGTGCCTCGGCGAATGCGGGCTGGTTCCCCTTACTCCGCCTCAGATACACTATGTCGGCCGTTTGCTGCGCTAACAAGTTCTCCACCTACGCGTACACCAACCTTACCCTACCACGCAAATATAGGGGTACACTCGTCTGGCGAGACGTTCCCTGTGGTGAGGGGCGGGGGGGGGGGGGGTCCGTCGGGGTCCGAACCGCACAATAACCCAGGGTTCGGTGTGGTGCGGCGGAGGAGGGGTGAAGTGGACTGCGGTAGTCGTCGTGGGGTTGTGGACCACTGCGGCTGCGGCGGGGACGGAGCCTCTCCATCGTTTCTAACTCCCCGGTTAACATACAATACAATACAAGTATACCTAAAGTTATTATAACGTACATTTGAGTTTGTACGAGTGCTTTTATGAATGGTTTGGAAACGAAACGACTAGGGCAGTACGCAGTTTTAACATAAAATTTATTAATTTTTAGGCACATTTGTGCTTGTTAGTTCTCTATAATTGGTTTGTGGTATTATGAGTTCATGGGAGTTTCGACATGTGGGAATGTGTCTAGGAAAAATTTGAATTTGCCTTCAGGTATATTACGAGAAATGAAGGGCGACTGAAAACTGTATGTCCTAGAGGCTCCAAAGTGAAACCACCTCCTTCCAACAAATGTTTACATTTTACCAATTTGTTCCTGTATTCGTTGCTTACTATGATAATAGAGGTTACTTTTAGGAAAATGTTTAAAATTATGCTTGTTCCTCGGTAGAGTTTAGGCGAATACATTTCGTGTGTACATTTTAATCATTTAAGATGAAGTCAAGACTGTGTGACTTATTTTCATTTCTTTCATGCGCGCCGCGCGTTATTAGCCGAGCGGTCTGGGCGCTGCAGTCATGGACTGTGCGGCTGGTCCCGGCGGAGGTTCGAATCCTCCCTCGGGCAAGGGTGTGTGATTTTGTCCTTAGGATAATTTAGGTTAAGTAGTATGTAAGCTTAGGGACTGATGACCTTATCAGTTAAGTCCCATAAGATTTCACACACAACAGTTCTTTCTTGCGTTGTTTTTCACTCTCTATTCATTCACTTCTAAGCAACCAAAACTACAGTACAGTTTAAATTACACTGACGGAAAAGAATCGAAAGACCGAAAACTAATTAACGTAGAACAATAAGATTTCGGGTAACATTTTTAAGCGATTAACATCGCAAGGTCACAGGTTAATGTGAGCGCGAGATAAGCCACTGCAAATATGGAAGGCTGATACATTATTAACTGGTGCACCCGCCAGAATGTTGAATGCAAGCAAGCAAACGTGCAGGCATTGTGTTGTACATTCCATGCCTGTTGCACTTGGTCGTTTAGGACAGGGACGGTTAATGCTGCCGGCTGGTCCCTGCGGAGGTTCGAGTCCTCCGTCGGGCATGGGTGTGTGTATTTGCACGTAGGGTAATTTAGGTTAAGTAGTGTGTAAGCTTAGGGACTGATGACCTTAGCAGTTAAGTCCCATAAGATTTCACACACATTTGAACTTTTTTTTTTTTTTTTTTTAAATCCGCTGCTTGCGGATAGCGCTGGAGCTGTCGACCGACGATGTCCCATGTGGGCTCGACTGGAGAGATAGCTCTGGTGATCGAACAGGCCAAGTCCTGTCGACACGCTGTAGAACATGTTAGGTTACAACGGCAGTATGTGGGGGAGCTTTGTCCTGTTGGAAAACTCCCTTGGAGTGCTATTCATTAGCGACAGCACAACAGGTCGAACTACCAGACTGACGCCCAGATTTGCAGTTGGGGTGCGTGGGATAACCACGAGAGTGCTCCTACTGTCATACGATGTGTTTAGCATCCAGAGCCAGTCGCCGAACACGATATGATGATGATGATGATGATGTTTGGTTTGTGGGGCGATCTACTGCGCGAGCATCAGCGGCCGCACAAAGTCCCAATCTTTACACAGTCTGATCTAGCCACTATCACGAATGATGATGAAATGGTGAGGACAACATAAACACCCAGTCTCTGGGCAGAGAAAATCACAAGCCGGCCGGGAATCGAACGCAGGACCCCGTGATCCAGAGGCAGCAACGCGAGCCACTAGACCGCGTGCAGCGGAGCCGACCACGATCCACGATATTCTTACCCCTCTGCAGTGCTACGTGGCAATCCGTAGCCCGGTCTTCTCGCGACAGTACATTCACGTACACGTACAATCATGTACAGTGGCAGCATTCCTGCCAAGACTTCCCGCAATATCACAAAAGAAACATCCGGCTTCTCGTAGCCCTATTCTAATACAGTGAAGTGTTGATAATGCCTTAATGGCCAGAATGAGGTTTTCACTCTGCAGCGAAGTGCGCGCTGATATGAAACTTCCTGGCAGATTAAAACTGTGTGCCGGACCGAGACTCGAACTCGGTCCCATTGCCTTTCGCGGGCAAGTGCTCTACCATCTGAACTACCCAAGCAGGACTAACGCCCCCTCCTCACAGTTTTACTTCTGCCAGTACTTCGAGCACTTGCCCGCGAAAGGTAATGGTCCCGAGTTCGAGTCTCGGTCCGGCCCACAGTTTTAATCTGCCTGGAAGTTTCATGCCTTAAAGGCATCCGTGATTAACAAAACATCACCACGTCCAATCCCAAAGGTAACTAACGCTCACGACTGTTAGGGCATCTATTTGAAGCAAACCTGATTTTCATCCTCACAGTGGCACTAATAGCGCCACACTTATGCGACTGGCATGAAATTGGAACAAACATCAACTTTCAGTTATAGAAACACGCCTATCGCCTTTCATTTACGTCGCACAACTCCTCTTCGGTGCTGGGATCCCCCCCCCCTCCCACCCCACTCCCCACTGTGTAGTTGGCATCTGACATTAAGTTTCCGGAATTAAGATTAATACCAAAGTGCGTAGTGGGTATCGAGTGTCGGCTTTAGACAACAGAGCGACGCCAACAATAATTCGCAGTCTGGCTGGACCAAGGCAGGAAGTACGCATAGCAACACAGCGGTCGATCGCCGGAATACTGTGCAGAAAAATGGAAGAAATTTGTCGGCTGAACACCCTGTAGCATCGGCTGAACATCCTGTAGCATACGAGTAAAGAAACTGTAGTCTGACTGACACAAAGAATTACGTATCTCTGTGATTATAACCCAATTTCATCTCAGTTGCAGGCAACGCGTAGTTATGTTTTTTTTTTTATCTGAATGTTGCTGAAACCATTTGAAATTATCACTTCAGCATGTAAATAAAGATGAAGTAATGTTTTTATTTATCCTACAGGTGGATGATTTCCTGAAAGCGTCTGCAAGGTTTCGAGACTGTTACGGCATGCCAATGTTAACTCAGGAGTACCTAGGTAAGTACACCTGATTGCCAGATTTTAAGAGCATAACATGATTGGACTTTATTGTTTATAAGAAGGGAACGATTTTCAAACATTGAAGTGAGTAAAGGCATGATGAGAAATTTGATTCCAAGTGTGTAATTAGTTTTCTTATCAAAACCCGCAAATCTGACCCATCATTAAATACGTAGATTTAAAAACACCTGCCATCAGCAGAACATTTACGTTTCTGCTCTTCTTTAAGATTAAAAGCAATTATTCCAAAACAACTTTCATATTTTTTTTTCATGACCATCTTCCACAGCAGCCGTTATAATATGTTATTAGTGGTTTAGTCGTCTTAAGCTTTCAGCTGTTTAAGAATCGCTTCTTTTACGTTAGTTAGCTAAAGTGAAAACAATACTTGTGCAGCAAAAGAAAAAGTGGGTTCCAAACTGGCGAAAAATTGTCAAAGTGAATGTGCAACCAACTTCCTTTTGACTTCAACTTCTGCTATCAACGTAGGAAAAAAAAGGAGTTTGTAGAATATGTAAACAAGAGACAAAAACATCATGAGTAAATTGTACGCTAATTTTATAAGGAAACGCTGCTGCCAATCTGCAACATGTAGAGACACATTATGTAGCGATATTTCCAGAATGACAGCAGAAGATAACCTCAGTATGCGTGTGGCTAAGAAAATTTATCAATTGCAGTACGCTTAAGATTGAAAGAAAAAAACTATGGTAACTGAAGTTTCATAAAATTCGACTATTTTACATCTCTAAAGTAAGGTTCAAACGTTGTTATCTCGAATAATGGGTCGTTATAATTAAGCTTTCCCTATTTAACAAGTTATACCACGGAAACCAATTACTGTACGAGTACCAAACTTGGTAGCATTAATGTCAAGGACATGGGGAAGAGAAAAAATGGAGAATAACTTCAATTGAAACACTTTTAATGTGCTGCTACTCTAAATCATACCAGTACATAGTGGTATCATTGCCGCTACAAAAGGGGCTCAATATGGTGCCATCAGTATCCAGAAAAGTCTCAAAACGCAGGACTGCATTCTGCACAGCAGAACGAAGCGTGTCCTTAGGTATGCTGGCTACCTCTCTTGATATGATGCACATCAGATCAGCACATGTGTGAATGCTCCCCAGGTAAATCCTGTCCTACAGGTAGCATCACAACCAGATATCACAGGGAGTGAGATCAGATGATCGTGCCGGCCAAACATTTCGAAACGATCGGCTAATAATTCGATCGTTTACAAATGTGTTTAGGAGAAGCAGGTAAACTTTACGGGGGACTTGCGGTGGGGCCACATCGTCCATGAATGCGTCCCTCTCCCGTACAGCGGGTATGACATGCTGGTAAAGCACATCGCAGTAGCTCTGACCAGTCACACCACAAGTCTTTTGCTCCTTTAGCGCCAACCTGTTCAAAAACGACTGGACCAATGATGAACGTATACAGGAAGCCACACCACATAGAGAGGAACTTCATGCACAGTGACTGGAGGTTAAGATCCCCACACTCTGCAATTCTGTGTTTTCACCACACCCATCAGAGAAAAATGAGCTTCATCAGTCCATAGGACGGTCCATGGCCAGCCCTCTTCAGCTTCAACCTTTGCGAGAAAGTGGAGAGCGAAGTCAACACTCGTTATGCGTCCTGTGGTGCAAGCTGCCGTACAATATGGGTCTTGTGCGGTTCGAAGCACCTTCTGTACAGTGGACCTCGGGACGTTCAACCGTCGTGACACAGCACGAGCACTGCCTGACCATCGGGAACTGCGAGCAGCGTTGTCTGCCATAGAAATAGGGACTTCATCAACCACCTGTGGTGCAGCCGGTCGTCGGCCTCTTCCCGGAGCGGCGCCCAGTTCATCGTGCTCCGCACAGCTGGTGGAGAAAGAGAACCCTTCCACAATCCTTTCAGCCGGCCATATTTTCCAAGTGCATCTGCAGCATTTCTGTTATTTTGATAATAGAGTTTCACCATTGATGCCCTGCTCCTTTTGTCCAAGCTCATGTTGACACGTCAACAAGTGGACTGTGACTGGTCAGGTGTGAAACTTTGAATTACGAGGACTGATCACGACAGCTGGTGGCCACAGTTGGAGCTGGACGGTGGCGCTGCCCCTGACGCAAGGAAGTCATGCACCCCACATTCTGGACATCAATGCTACCAAGTTTGGCACTCGTACAGTTATTGGTTTTCGACTTATAACGTGTTACATAGAGAGTGTTGAATTATAACCACCTGGTATGACTGATCAGATGGTTGGGATACATTAATTAGTACAATAACTTGTTGTTCGTCACCTACATTTCATCGTATAGGAATGTTTTAATTAGGGGCAGAGACTTCAATAGTCGTAAGTCATTTTCAAACCTCTTCACTCAAAAAGACGATGAATCACTGGTAATAAATTACCAAGATGTCTAATTATTGCTAGATTTTTTTATTCCATTTCAAGAAGAAAGTGCAGTAAAATATTTAGACTACTAAAGGAATGCGACCTGAAAAGGGGCTGTCAACAGAACAAAATATATTTACTTTGGCAGATGACATACTAGAAGGAATAAACTATAAATTATTGCCATTGTAAGTATTTCGTAATGTAGTTAAGGCTTTTCGCAGCGTGAAACATAATATCGCAAGGAAAAAATTGTAATGTTAGAATAGTGGACATTACAGGTTCATTATTTTGAGCTTGTCTGCATGCCAAAATGCAAGATGTATCAATTCTATGTGTAATTGAAACTACACAGTTGCAGACTTCAGAAACTTTACTGGTTTCATACACTTATGATTCTATGTATATACACACATCAAAAGAAGTTTTGCCTCCAGAGCTGTCACTAAACCCTTCTAAACATGTAAACAACCACGCATGAGCAGTGCCTATTAGACGGAGGGGGTCCGACAGCCGATCAGTTCCAGTCATTCCTCCAAGGAGGAGGAACACGGCTCCTGTTGTGTTGTCGGACATGGAGGCTATACAGAGAGAGACAAGAACTGTCGATGACATGCCTCGCTCAGGCCGCCCAAGGGCTACTACTGCAGTAAATGACCGCTACCTACGGATTACGGCGCGGAGGAATCCTGACAGCAACGCCACCATGTAGAATAATGCTTTTCTTGCAGCCACAGGACGTCTTGTTGCCACTTAAACAGTGCGCAATAGGTTGCATGATGCTCAACTTTACTCCCGACGTCCATGGCGAGGTCCATCTTTGCAACCACAACACCATTCAGCGCGGTACAGATGAGCCCAACAACATGCCGAGTGAAACGCTCAGGATTGGAATCACGTTCTTTTCACCGATGAGTGTCGCATATGCCTTCAACCAGACGATTTCGGAGACGTGTTTGGGGGCAACCCAGTTAGGATGAACTCCTTAGACACACGGTCCAGCGAGTGCAGCAAGGTGGAGGTTCCCCGATGTTTTTGGGGTGGCATTATGTAGGGCCGACGTACGCCGCTGGTGGTCTTGGAAGGCGCCGTAACGGCTGTACTATACGTGAATGCCATGTTCCCACCGACATTGCAACCATATGGGCAGCATACTGGCGACGCATTCGTCTTCATGGACGACAACTCGCGCCACCATCGTGCTCATCTTGTGGATGACTTCCTTCAGGGTAACGACATCGCTCGACCAGAATTTGTAAATTTGTTGTAAGTTCTTATGGGACCATACTGATTAGGTCGTCGGTCCCTATGCTTACACACTGCTTAATCTAACTTCAACTAACTTTCGCTATGGTCAAACCACACACCCATGCTCAAGGGAGGACTCGAACCTCCGACGAGGGGAGCCGCGTAGACCATGACAAGATGTTTCAGACCGCGCGGCATGCTCGACTAGAGTGGCCAGCATGTTCTCCAGGCATGAACCCTATCGAACATGCCTGGGATAGTTTGAAAAGCGCTGTTTATGGACGACGTGACCCACCAACCACTCTGAGGGATCTACTCAAATCGCCGTTGGGGAGTGGGACAATCTGGACCAACAGTGCTTTGATGGACTTGTGGATAGCATGCCACGGCGAATACAAGCATGAATCAATGCAAGAGGACGTGCTACTGGATATTGGAGGTAGCGGTGTGTACTTCCGTCTGGACCACCACCTCTGAAGGTCTCGCTGTATGGTGGTACAACATGCAGTGCGTGGTTTTCATGAGAAAGGGCGGAAATGATGTTTATGTTGATCTCTATTTCAATTTTCTGTACAAGTTCCGGATGTCTCGGAGCCGAGGTGATGGGAAACTTTTTTGATGTGTGTGGATTGAAGCAGCGAGAGAAAATTTATACCTAGTCGAGGAATCGAACCCGACTCTCCTACGTACTGGGCAGCAGTATTAGCCACTAACCCACCTTGTCACAGGTGTTAGCATAGCTGCGCGGATTATCCTGGTACAAACTTTCACTCGCTGCTGCTGTCTATATACATAAAATCATTTCTATATGAGACTAGTAAAGTCTCTGAGATGGTGTCATTTCGTTCGTATAAGTACCTGCACCTGGGTCTCAGGGTGGATCCCCCCATTTCCAATCCATAATGATTTGCTATTACAGACCATGGAGGGCCTCGGCAGTTTCTTTGTGTGTAAGAGGCAATTTAACCCTTTGTTTCCTGACATAAGAAAAAATTTACTTTTTAAAATTTTCTTTGCAGAATTTATGCTATTGTGGCCTCAAATGACGGTTGGATTTTTTGTAAAATTTTATTTTATTTTTCACAACTTTTTTCTCTCCTGGTACTCAGAAGTACCGTCAGACTCCATGGACAGAATCACAACATGCACAGAAAAATGCTCGAATTTTTATAACTTGTACTTTATTCCACATAAATATTACATATTTTTACATTAGAAAATTAATTAACAGAAATATGGTATTTCTGAAATTTTTTTTTTAAATTTCGCATAAATTTATTCTAGAGTTACTTCACAATACATAGTAACTTAGCTATACATTTTTGACAGTATATACATATCACATATTTAGTGATACCTCATGAAATTGTAGGAAACAGTTTTTCTCATTGCAGCACACATACACTTGTGAATGTGGTCTCGACTGAATTTTATTTTTCGCACACATTTCGCATCGTCCTCTTTTACAACTGAACACTACAAAATGGTTTCCTCGGTTGCCAAGACGTACATCCTTCGGAACAGAAAAGTTATCCTTCCTTCTGTTTGGGAGAGTTATTTCATCTTTACTAGAGTTTCTCTTTTTGAGATTTGGCACTTTCTGTTCATTCATTAGCCCTAGTGCCACAGCACGCCTGAATTCCAGCAGTGGCAGTGCCCCATGTAGATCACTGAAAATGACGTAAGCATTGAGAAAAGCAATTTGTATTGCTCCCCAGAAGAGACGGTGCCACCATTTCTTTGATCGCTTGTCAAGACCATAAGTTGAACGTAATCTGTCTGCATGATCCACACCACCCATGTTTTTATTGTAATCACATACAATAACTGGACATGGTATAGTCATACTAGTTCCATCTTTCTGTTTTCTTGTCACTATGCTCTGTTCAGTGCCATGGAAGTTTGACGCAAAATACACTAATTTATTTTCCTTCCATTGAAATACTGTTAGGTCTAAAGATGACTCTCTGTGATTTGATTTAGACATTTTTCTTTAGGTAAATTCCCTAGCAAACCTTTCCTGTTTGTTCTAATTGTTCCACAGGCAAATGTATTTACCGATTTCTGTGTGAGAAAAAGTGGACAGAACAACTAGTGAGAGGTAACGCATTGTTGCTACAATAAAGTGTTCGCACAACCTGACGGTACTAATAAGTCTGCTTTATATTTTCCACTTTATCTCATTCACTTGTAACGTAATGCTTCAAACTACTATAAAAAAATAAAGAAGGTAAGTACGTACAATGGAAAACTCAACGGAAGTTTCAATAAATTGCGCACAAATTCAGGCAACACCATGGAAACAAGCACATACAATCTTCTGCTATCACAGCAGCGCGCGAAAAACAATTTCAAGCTCTGACCGCCAGAGAGGTCTATGTATTGCACAATAACATCTATGAAACAGTAGAGCAGAGTTACTTTTACGTACCGACAGGCTCTCAGATCACGAAACTGCACCACGAGAAAATAATGTGAGTCAAAACTTACTGGTACTTTTAAGTACCGTCAGGCAACAAAGGGTTAAAGTTGACTGGGGCGACATTGAGAATTTAGATCGAAGAGTGAAGCGTGCCAGGGTAATCAGTGCAATTGTGTGAGCAGCTGTGACAAGGTGTCTTAGTGGGTAATGCACCTGCCCAGTAAGCAGGAGACCCGAGTTCGAATCCCGGCCTTGGTACAGAGTGTCACTCGCTGCTTCAGTCTATATACATACATCCCATGTATGGCAATAGGGGGAAAGAGTTTGAAGCAATCAGACTTAGTGTAGCACAGGATCTGTTGTATATATCAATGTTCATCAATTTACATTCTCCGAAAATTCAAATTACATGCTCCTTTTCTATTTCTCTCTCTCTCTCTCTCTCTCTCTCTCTCTTTTCCGAGCGGCCTGAGGCGCCTTGAGACGGCCCGCGCGGCTCTCCCCGTCGGAGGTTCGAGTCCTCCCTCGGGCACGGGTGTGTGTGTGTTGCCCTTAGCGTAAGTTAGTTTAAGTTAGATTAAGTAGTGATCTTAGGCGACAGCAGATCTCACCACAAATTAAAAAAAAAATCCTTTTTGCAGTCATAAATGGACACTTATAAAAAGTTGTGGAATTAATCTTACTGAAAATGAATGCAATAACATAATGCCGTACATCAACGAATGGTTCATGGAAAAAACGTTTTCATAAAATTTGACAAGCTGTGAGGACCGGGCGTGAGTCGTGCTTCGGTAGCTCAGATGGTAGAGCACTTGCCCGCGAAAGGCAAAGGTCCCGAGTTCGAGTCTCGGTCGGGCACACAGTTTTAATCTGCCAGGAAGTTTCATATCAGCGCACACTCCGCTGCAGAGTGAAAATCTCATTCTGGAATCAGTAATTCAGTTCAATATCTCTCTTAGGGCTCTGCAAGCTATGAAACATTATGTTCAAACAAAGAATTAAATAGGGCTCGGTTCACGGAAGTATTGTTGATCACAACCTAGGATTATCTGTACGCCAAACTGAATATGATAGTATCAGAGCGTGGAAGCATTTTGTAAGTATTATGTCTGGTTCTTATCATTTGGTAGAGATCTCTTAGACACACGCTATTTTGGCAATTGTTTGATGAGTTTATTAATGTTCTTTGTCATTACTGTTATTGATTTTGTCTCGAACATGGTAGAATACATGAATACAATATTATATTGAAAAACACCCTTCTCAGTTAACAAGAGCTTAACATTGCGGCAACTGTCCCTACTCCACTGAAGATCATTTCCACAGAAACCCTTTACGTTATTGTTTGTGGTAATGACAAAATTAAATTAGCTTCTTAATAAAGTAATCTTTCGCAAAGAAAATCCATTTCCTTGTAATACACTTAAATGAAACGCATATGCTTGACGCCTTCCCACGTCCCTGGAACTACTGTCTGCAAAATCTTAGGAACACAGCATGCATCTCACACTGTGGGAACGGTTTTATAATATCCCATTTTCTGTGTTGCTGGAAAATATTTCGAGGGCAGAATGGTTTCCACATTACGAGAACTATTTATATTAGCCGCTTTTGCATGCTTATGGTTCTGTCCACTGCAATGTGGTCAAAGAAATTCCAATAAAATGGTATGGCTTGCTCAAAGACCAATCTCAAACTCATCGAATATCTCTGGGATAATATCTGAACCTGGTTGAAGGATTTCTTAGTTTAGTCATCATGCAGAGCTGCTTTTTAAAAGTATATCTAAATATCACGACGAACGTATCATTAATGTCATCATTCCTTTCTTCCAGCAAAGACTACGGCATATTCCGTGCTGGATCTGATTTCCTTCATCATGAATGTTACTGTCGCCGACATAGTTAGCATGGTAAGTGAACATAACCTGTCAAAGGGTAACTGCCTAGTTTCGAGGGTTTCCTATAAAGTAATACACGCCGGCCGGAGTGGCCGTGCGGTTCTAGGCGCTACAGTCTGGAACCGAGCGACCGCTGCGGTCGCAGGTTCGAATCCTGCCTCGGGCATGGATGTGTGTGATGTCCTTAGGTTAGTTGGTTTAATTAGTTCTAAGTTGTAGGCGACTGATGACGTGAGAAGTTAAGTCGCATAGTGCTCAGAGCCATTTGAACCATTTGAAAGTAATACACCGCATTTTTCTTCTTCAACTATTCTTTATTGAACAGAATGTGAATTACACACACGAAAGAATGGAGTTTTATCTACACATCCTATTTTTCCACTTAATCTTTATCCCATTCTATGGAGCGTGTAAGCCCTATCGGTACCAACCCTTGTCCTGTGGCGGAGCGAGTGCTTGACTGTGTGGATCACCTCCTCATAGTCTTCAAAATGTCTTCCACGAACGGCATCATTTGATGGTCCATACATGCGGAAGTCCGAGTGGGCTAGGTCAGGTGTGTCAGGTGTAATGGTCTCCTCCACCGCTGCAAATCGTCGAGCTCCGCCGCACCGCCTTCTGATGACCTCACCCTCCGTACCCAGCGACTAACTGTACTTCTGTCGTCAGCAGATGCTCCATTGACTTTGCACAAGCGTTTATGAATATTCCCCACAGTTTCTTTCTATGCAGTGAGAAATTCAATGACGGCACGTTGGATGTAACGTACACAAATTACAGACGCCATTTTGAAACTGTCCTGCAGCTACTCTATCTGTCGGAAGTGACAGAAACTTGGCACGCTCACTCCGGAGACTTCAAAAAACATATACGTACCGTTTCGCATTAGTAGCATTGTTTCCGGCTGAGAAGAAAAATGCGGTGCATTACTTTCTGGACAACCCCCGTACTTTTCTAAAAGGGGCGATCAAAATGCTTCCTTTAGAGAGCTTTGCTGCTGCGCATGTGGAACGTAGCACGACTCTGATGCGGGTGTATAAGCATCGATATTTAAGCAAGGGACTAGTGTGCCATTTATGACTTGCCGACGCACTTGCGATAAATGCGGAAAGGTGAACTATAGCGACGTTGTTACCAAATGCAAACAGGACCAATGTGTTGTCATTTTTTTCTTAGCCGTCGAGGGACAAATACGGGTAGACATCCGCCGAAGAATAAAGAATGCGTATGGAGCAGAATGTATGTCGAACACCACCGTTGTGGAATGATGCGCCAACTTTCGTAATGGTCACGATTCGACACAAGAGGCCGACCGATGTGGGAGGCCAGACTCATAGACTCATCCATCATGCCATTTTAAATGGGAGAAATTTGAGTAACCCCCCCCCCCTCCCACTCATAGTCATGATGATCACTCCTCTGGTGCCTTACAAAAGGTCTTGCAGGGTCGACAATTCCTGTCAGACAAGCATACACAGCAGGCAATTATACATCTACATCTACATTTATACTCCGCAAGGCACTCAACGGTGTGTGGCGGAGGGCACTTTACGTGCCACTGTCATTACCTCTCTTTTCTATTCCAGTCGCGTATGCTTCGCGGGAAGAACGACTGTCTGAAAGCCTCCGTGCGCGCTCGAATCTCTCTAATTTTACATTCGTGATCTCCTCGGGAGGTATAAGTAGGGGGATGCAATATATTCGATACCTCATCCAGAAACGCACCCTCTCGAAACCTGGCGAGCAAGCTACACCGCGATGCCGAGCGCCTCTCTTGCAGAGTCGGCCACTTGAGTTTGCTAAACATCTCCGTAACGCTATCACGGTTACCAAATAACCCTGTGACGAAACGCGCCGCTCTTCTTTGGCTCTTCTCTATCTCCTCCGTCAACCCGATCTGGTACGGATCCCACAATGTTGAGCAATACTCAAGTATAGGTCGAACGAGTGTTTTTTTAAGCCACCTCCTTTGTTGATGGACTACATTTTCTAAGCACTCTCCCAATGAATCTCAACCTGGTACCCGCCTTACCAACAATTAATTTTATATGATCATTCCACTTCAAATCGTTCCGCACGCATACTCCCAGATATTTTACAGAAGTAACTGCTACCAGTATTTTTTCCGCTATCATATAATCATACAGTAAAGGATTCTTCTTTCTATGTATTCGCAATACATTACATTTGTCAATGTTAAGGGTCAGGTGCCACTCCCTGCACCAATTGCCTATCCGCTGCAGATCTTCCACCATTTCGCTACAATTTTCTAATGCTGCAACTTCTCTGTATACTACAGCATCATCCGCGAAAAGCCGCATGGAACTTCCGACACTATCTACTAGGTCATTTACATATATTTTGAAAAGCAATTGTCCCATAACACTCCCCTGTGGCACGCCAGAGGTTACTTTAACGTCTGTAGACGTCTCTCCATTGATAACAACATGCTGTGTTCTGTTCGCTAAAAACTCTTCAATCCAGCCACACAGCTGGTCTGATATTCCGTAGGCTCTTACTTTGTTTGTCACGCGACAGTGCGGAACTGTATCGAACGCCTTCCGGAAGTCAAGGAAAATAGCATCTACCTGGGAGCCTGTATCTAATATTTTCTGGGTCTCATGAACAAATAAAGCGAGTTGGGTCTCACACGATCGCCGTTTCCGGAATCCATGTTGATTCCTACAGAATAGATTCTGGGTTTCCAAAAACGACATGATACGCGAGCAAAAAACATGTTCTAGAATTCTACAACAGATCGACGTCAGAGATATAGGTCTATAGTTTCGCGCATCTGATCGACGACCCTTCTTGAAGACTGGGACTACCTGTGCTCTTTTCCAATCATTTGGAACCTTCCGTTCCTCTAGAGACTTGCGGTACACGACTGTTAGAAGGGGGGCAAGTTCTTTCGCGAACTCTGTGTAGAATCGAATTGGTATCCCGTCACGTCCAGTGGACTTTCCTGTGTTGAGTGATTCCAGTTGCTTTTCTATTCCTTGGACACTTATTTCGATGTCACCCATTTTTTCGTTTGTGCGAGGATTTAGAGAAGGAACTGCAGTGCGGTCTTCCTCTGTGAAACAGCTTTGGAAAAAGGTGTTTAGTATTTCAGCTTTACGCGTGACTACTTCACGCAGCAAGACACGGTGTTTACCACACAAGTATCTTCAATCTACTGCGTCGGTGAGATGGTTGCCTCAGTGCTAACGTCGATTCCGCCACATTGGCATACCAATTCTGAACTGCACGGTCTTCGAAGGGAACCTTTTCGATCGCTCGTCATACTTTCATATTCCTAATTTTTCAGGATACATTCCGAGGAATTAAGGCTCATGGTACATACGAGTTTCTGTGTCTAGTCGTTGAAAGAGGCTTCTGTATTGAGCAGCTGAATCTCCTCAGTACGAAGATATTAATAGTTACTGTTACTATTATTATTACTTTTACTGCGTTCTTCAATTAGAACAGCAAAATTTTTGTATGCATTCAACCAAAATATACAGATGAGCAATTGTGTACGTTACATGCGCATTCAACAGCCCACGAATGTCAGCACACACAATCCAGTGGGAGGCCTCGTCACCCATAGCTGTATACTAAAAACAAAGAAAGCGCAACTTATAAATTCTCAGCATGTGGTCACATTTGCAAGTTCATTTGTGAAGTGAATGTAAAATGACTCGTTCCATATAATTTCACCCCGAATTTTAATCTCCATCGTGAATGTATCTTTTATTTCCGTCATTGCTGCTTCCGTATGCAGATCGAACAGCAGGGGCGAAAGGCTGCACTCTGTCTTACACCCTTTTCAATCCGAGCACTTCCCGTCTTAGTGTCCTCTCTTGGCTCTTGTACATACTGTACATTACCCATCTTCCACTATAGCTTACTCCTACACAAGTGAAATGAATCCCGTGTCAGTACAGCTACGACCGTTTTCATTAATCTTTAACAGTATCTGACGTGTCAGCTTTCCCACCGGTGAAACTGGTCACGACGCACAGACGGTGACCTTACGACTTCCAGTTTAACCAGGTTTAACCAAACCAAGCAACGTTACGCACTGCTATGACACTGGACCAGCATTCGGGAGCACGACGGTTCAGATGTCCATGCATACTGAAATTTTCCATAGTTTCCCATAACACAAGGCGAATGCCAGGACGGTCGCTTTGAAAATGAAGGCTGGCTTTCTTCTTGATCCAGCCCCGAAATGAACTTCTGCTCCGTCTGTAGCGACGAGACGTCGATCGCAGTCTTTCTTACGGGCGTAATCTAGAGTGGCGTATGGAACATTTCATCTAAGAGTGTCAAGCGATGCGCTGGTACGTTCTGTTAATTCGTGTTAATTACGTTTAACACTAAGATTAGATGATGACATTGTTATCCTCAGTGAAAGCGAAGAAGAATTGCAGAATCTGTGCTGTGGAATGAACTGTGTTATGAGTAGCTAAGTGGATTGAGGGTAGACCGGGAGCAGACAAACGTAATGATAAGAAGTAGGAATCAGAATAGTGAGAAACTTAACATCAAAATTGGCGGTCACAAAGTAGAGGATGTTAAGGAATTCTGCTGCTTTGGAAGCAAGTTACCCATGACGGACGAAGTAAGGACGGCATAAAAAGCAGACTAGCGCAAGCGCCGACCGCTGTGGCCGAGCGGTTCTGGGCGCTTCAGTCTGGAACCGCGAGACCGCTACGGTCGCAGGTTCGAATCCTGCCTCGCGCATGGATGTGTGTGATGTCCTTAGTTTAGTTAGGTTTAAGTAGTTCTAAGTTCTAGGGGACTGATTACCTCAGATGTTAAGTCCCATAGTGCTCAGAGCCATTTGAACTATTTGAACTAGGGCAGGCAAATAGGGCATTCCTGGGCAACAGAAGTCTAGTGGTATTAAACACAGGACTTAATTTGAGGAAGAAAATTCTGAAAATGTATGATTGGAGTATAGCATTGCATGTTAGTGAATCACGAACAGTGGGGAAACAAGAACAGAAGAGAATAGAATCATTTGAGATGTGGTGCTATAGAAGGACAATTAAAATTAGGTGGACTTATCTGAGAAGGAATGAGGAGATTCTCCGCACAATCGGCGAGGAGAACAGCATGTGGAATATATTGAAAATAAGAAGGGAAAGAGTGGTAGGAAATACGTCAAGATATCAAGGAATAACAGCATGGTAGTTAAAGGAGCTGTAGAAGGTAAAAATTGTAGGGAAAGGCAGAGACAGGAATGTATTTGGTATACGTGCTATCCTCAAACGAAGAGGTTCGCACAGGTAAAGAATTCGTGGCGGGCAACGTTAAACCAGTCAGAAGACTGACGACAAATAAATAAAAAGATAAATACATCAATAAATTTAAAAAAAATAGAAATTTTCTCTGAGAGTTCGGCCATATCGTTTTGTGACGCCCTCTATCTGCTTCTAAAGCCACAATACTGAGGAAGATACTTCACACCGGTGTTAGTCTCTGCCTATGGCATTCCATTCGCATATGGAGTGGGAGAAAACCGACTACAATTCGATAAACATTCCAATTTCTCCCGAAGTCTATCGTGGTTCCTGCGCGAGATACGGCATGGACGAACCTCCCTCAGATTTCATTACCAGAAATCACAGAGAATCCACTTATTTCGTTAGCACAAGACAAACTGTTTGTACAGAAAACACAAATTATTGTGGAAAAATGAATTGCTAACATTCAAACAAAACTCTTCGTACTTCTCATTTTCCTCGTGATATTGCAGGAGTTGTTTTCTCCAGTATTTCGGAGAAGAAAGCACACACATGAATTCCCACTCTATAGGAGCGGGTCATTTCTCGGCAACTATACTCACAGATCCGGACGAGTGCGCGCTCTTCATAGGCATGCAGGCCATGGACTCACCTGGGAAGAAAAAACAACATAATTATCGTACAAGTCTTAATTGATCAACTAAAATTTAACTTTCATAATCAGGTACAATGATCAGATTTTAATGGCTGGTAAACAGAGCGATATAATTAAATCGATTTGTACAGTATGCAAAATGTTCGAAAATCCTATAGGAGCTTACATTAAGGATTAGATAGGCGTATAACAAAGATCGTCTGAGTGGTTTTTACTCTTAAGACCTGCACGTTGCCATGAGCAACGTAAATCGGCTGATCGTCGTAGCGCTCATAGCGCCAGCCCCATTGTCAACGCAGGGATGCCCCCGTTTTGGCGTTATAGATGTAGTACAACTCCACGCGGCGGGGAATGCGTGGTGATGTTCTGTCCCTAACATTTCACTGCCGTTATTGCCTGCTTACAATGCAGTGACGACTGTTCCCGCACAGGCCGGCCGTTGTGGCCGTGCGGTTCTAGGCGCGTCAGTCTGGAACCGCGTGACCGCTACGGTCGCAGGTTCGAATCCTGCCTCGGGCATGGATGTGTTTGATGTCCTTAGGTTAGTTAGGTTTAAGTAGTTCTAAGTTCTAGGGGACTGATGACCACAGATTCTAAGTCCCATAGTGCTCAGAGCCATTTGAACCATTTGTTCCCGCACATTGCACCTAAAACCAGAGGAAGGAAGTCGTCGCAGCCAACAATGAGACCTCTTCTCCCATACACCTTTTCTTTTCTTTCCTTTTGAGTCTTCAGCCTTCTCATTGGTTTGATGCGGGCCGCCACAAATTCCTCTCCTGTGCCAACCTATTCATCTGAGAGAAGCACTTCAAACCTACGTCTTCAATTACTTGCTAGATGTCTTCCTCTGTAGTTTCTACGCTCTACAGCTTCCTCTAATAGCGTGGGAGTTATTCTCTGAAGTCTTAACAGAAGTCCTATCATCCTATTCCTTCTTCTTGTCGGTGTTTGCCACATACTGCGCAGAACCTCCTCATTTCTTATCAGTCCACCTAATTTTCAACATTCCTCTGCAGCATCACTTCCCAAAACTTTTGATTCTCTTCTGTTACGGTTTTCCCACAGTCCAAGTTTGACTACGATACAATACTGTGCTACAAACGTACATTCTCAGGAATGTCTTCCTCAAATTAGGACTTATGTTTGATACTAGTATACTTCTGTTGGCCAGGAATGCTCTTTGTGCCAGTTGTAGTCTGCTATTGATCTCCTCCTTGCTCCGTCGTTCTGCTACCTAGGTAGCAGAAATCCTGAACTTCATCTACTTCGTGACCATCAATCTTGATCTTAAGTTTCTTGCTGTTCTCATTTCTGCTGCTTCTCATTACTTTGGCCTTTCTTCGATTTACTCTCAAGCTATATTCTTTATTCATTACATTGTTCATTCCTTTCAGCAGATCATGTAATTCTTCTTCACTTTCACTCAGGATAGCAATGTCATCAGCGAATCGTATCATTGATATCCTTTCGCCTTGAATTTTAATGCCACTCTCGAACCTTTCTCCTACTTCCGTCATTGCTTCCTCGATGTACAGATTGAGCAGTACAGGTGAAAGACTATACCCCGTCGTACATCCTTTTTAATTCGACTACTTCGTTCTTGGTCGTCCACTCTCATTATTCCCTCTTGGCTCTTATTCATATTGTATGTTACCCGTCTTTTCCTATAGCTTACCCCTATTTTCCCCAGAATTTCGAACATCTTGCACCATTTGACACCGTCGAACGATTTTTCCAGGTCGACGGATCCTATAATCGTGTCTTGATTTTCCTTTAGTCTTAGTTCCATTATCAACAGCAACTTCAGAATTGCCTCTCTGGTGCCTTTACCTTTCCTAAAGCCAAACTGATCGTCATCCCATTCATCTTCAATTTTCTTTTCCATTCTTCGGTATATTCTCCTTGACAGCACCATGTATGCATGAGCGGTTAAACGGATTGAGCGATAATTCTCGCACTTGTCAGCTCTCGCAGTCTTCGGAATTGTGTGGATGATATTCTTCCGACAGTCAGATGGTATGTCGCCAGACTTTTAAATTGTACACACCAACACGAACAGTCATTTTGTTGCCACTTCCCCAATGATTTTAAAAATCCTGATGGAATGTTGTCCATTATTTCTGCCTTATTTGACCAAGTTTCGAAAGCTCTTTTAAATTATTATTGTAATACTGATTAACCTACCTCTTCTAAATCTACTCTTGCCTCTTCTTCTATCACATCAGACCAATCTTCCCCCTCAAAGAGATCTCCAATGCACTCTTTCACCTATCCGCTTTCTCTTCTGCATATAACAGTGGAATTCGCATTGAACTCCTAATGTTAGAAATCTGGCTTTTATTTTCACTTAAGGATGTTTTACCTTTTCTACACGCTGAGTCACTCCTTCTGACAACCATATCTTTATCGACTACTTCACTTTTTCATGCAGCCATTTCATCGTAGCTTCCCTCCACTTCCTACTTATTTCATTCCTCAATAACATGTATTTCTGTATTCCTGAATTTAAATCTACACTTTCATACTTCCTTCTTTTATCTCTCAACCGAAGTATTTCTTCTGTTGTATTGTATTGTATGGTATGAAACTGGGGACCTATAAACGACGGAGAGGCTTCGCCCCCGCTGTAGCCTTCAGTGGTTCACAACCCCACAACAGACTACAGCAGTCCAGTCACCCCACCGCCGCCCCACACCGACCCCAGGGTTATTGTGCGGTTCAGCACCCAGTGGACCCCCAGGAAAGTCTCACACCAGATGAGTGTAACCCCAATGTTTGCGTGGTAGAGTAATTATGGTGTACGCGTACGTGGAGAAAGTGTTTGTGTAGCAACCGCCGACATGTGTAGCTGAGGCGGAATAAGGGGAACCAGTCCGCATTCACCGAGGCAGATGGAAAACTACCTTAAAAACCATCCACAGACTGGTTGGCACACCGGACCTCGACACTAATCCTCCAGGCGGATTCGTGCCGGGGACCGGCCCGCCTTCCGGCCCGGAAAGCAGTGCGTTACTCAGTTCGGTTAACCGGGCGGGCCATTTCTTCTATTACTCATTGTCTCTTCGTAGTTGCCTTCTTTGTACCTATGTTTTTCCTTGAAACTTCTGTGATTGCCCTTGTTAGAGATGTCCATTCCTTTTCAACTATACTGCCTACTGAGCTATACCTTACTGCGGTAGCTATAATCTTAGGGACCTTCAAGCGTATCTCGTCATTCCTTAGTACTTTCCTACCCCACTTCTTTCCGCATTGATTCTCCCTGACTAATCTCTTAAGCTTCAGCCTACTCTTCATCACTACTACATTGTGATCTGAGTCTATTTCTGCTCGTGGATGCGTCTTACAACCCAGTATTGAATTTGCAAATCCCTGTCTAACTATGATGTAATCGGTCTGAAATCTTTCCGTAACTTCCAGCCTTTTCCAACTGCAACTCTTCCTCTTGTGTTTCTTGAACAGAGTATTCGCTATTAGTAACTGAAATTTATTACAGAACTCAATTAGTCTCTCTGCCTTCCCATTCGCGTTAAGAATCCCATTTCTCCCATAACACTTTCTTCTACTCCTTCCTCTGCAATCGCATTCCAACCGCCCATGACTATTATATTTTTTCCCATTACGTACTGAATTACACGTTCAGTATCCTCATACGCTCCCTCTGTCTCTTCATCTTCAGCTATCGACGTGGTTATGTGTAACTGAACCATCATGATCAGTGTTGGTTTGCTGTCTATTCTACATCTGCATCTAGATCTACATGATTACTCTGCAATTCACATTTAAGTGCTTGGCAGAGGGTTCATCGAACCACAATCATACTATCTCTCTACCATTCCACTCCCGAACAGCGCGCGGGAAAAACGAACGCCTAAACCTTTTTGTTCGACCTCTGATTTCTCTTATTTTATTTTGATGATCATTCCTACCTATGTAGGTTGGGCTCAACAAAATATTTTCGCATTCGGAAGAGAAAGTTGGTGACTGAAATTTCGTAAATAGATCTCGCTGCGACGATAAACGTCTTTGCTTTAATGACTTCCATCCCAACTCGCGTATCATATCTGCCACACTCTCTCCTCTATTACGTGATAATACAAAACGAGCTGCTCTTTTTTGCACCCTTTCGATGTCCTCCGTCAATCCCACCTGGTAAGGATCCCACACCGCGCAACAATATTCGAACAGAGGACGAACGAGTGTAGTGTAAGCTGTCTCTTTAGTGGACTTGTTGCATCTTCTAAGTGTCCTGCCAATGAAACGTAACCTTTGACTCGCCTTCCCCACAATATTATCTATGTGGTCTTTCCAACTGAAGTTGTTGGTAATTTTATCACTCAGGTACTTAGTTGAATTGACAGCCTTGAGAATTGTACTATTTATCGAGTAATCGAATTCCAACGGATTTCTTTTGGAACTCATCTGGGTCGCCTCACACTTTTCGTTATTTAGCGTCAACTGCCACCTGCCACACCATACATAAATCTTTTCTAAATCGCTTTGCAACTGATACTGGTCTTCGGATGACCTTACTAGACGGTAAATTACAGCATCATCTGCGAACAACCTAAGAGAACTGCTCAGATTGTCACCCAGGTCATTTATATAGATCAGGAACAGCAGAGGTCCCAGGGCGCTTCCCTGGGGAACACCTGATATCACTTCAGTTTTACTCGATGATTTGCCGTCTATTACTACGAACTACGACCTTCCTGACAGGAAATCACGAATCCAGTCGCACAACTGAGACGATATCCCATAGGCCCGCAGCTTGATTAGAAGTTGCTTGTGAGGAACGGTGTCAAAAGCTTTCCTTTGCCACCTGCCACACCATACAGCAATCTTCTGTCTATTCTGATAAGAACAGCCCTATTACTGAACTACTTACAGTAACAGACTCTCTGTCTTACCTTCTTGTTCATAATGAATCCTACTCCTGTTACACCATTTTCTGCTGCTGTTTATATTACCTTGTACTCATCCTAGCAGAAATCGTTGTCTTCTTCCCATTTCAAACGGTTCAAATGGCTCTGCGCACTATCGGACTTAACTTCTGAGGTCATCAGTCCCCTAGAACTTAAAACTACTTAAACCTAACTAACCTAAGGACATCACACACATCCATGCCCGAGGCAGGATTCGAACCAGCGACCGTAGCGATCGCGCTGTTCCAGAATGTAGCCTTCCCATTTCATATCACTGCCTCCACTGTATGTAGATCAAGCCTTTGTATTTCCCTTTTCAGATTTTCTAGCCTACATACGACGTTCGAGCTTCTGACATTCCACGCTCCGATTCGTAGAACGATATCCTTCCGTTGGTTATTCAATCTTTTTCTCATCGACACCTCCCCTTTGGCAGTCCCTCCGGGAGATCATAACGGGGGACTATTCCGGAATCTTTTGCCAATGGGAAGATCATCATCCCACAATTTCAGCTATAGGCCACAAGTCCTGTGGGTACACATTATGTGTCTTTAATTCACTGGTTTTCCATTGTCTTCTGCATCCTCATGCCGTTGATCATCGCGCATTCTTACGCCCTTAGGGACAATTTCCCACCTCAGGAGACAGAGAGTGCCCTGATCCCCTGTCTGCTCCTTCGCCCTCTTTGAAGAGGCAGTTGGCAAAATGAGACTGACTTTTTATGCCGGATGTCTGCGGCCGCCAATGCTGACTTTTACTCAAAATTTAAGCGGTGGCGGGGACCGAAACCCGGACCAAAGACGTTTACATTATTATTCACAGACACTACCCCTATTGTGTGTTGTATTTGGTCGTAGGGACGGCACATGACATCCCTTGAAGTTCGCTATTGATCCCTTCACTCAGTTTCTTACTACAGAGACCAGTCATCTCTCTGACCGAACACTTTGAGCCACCGTACCGGCTCCCCTGGATCACACACTACAACTGCATGACGTCACTGAAGCCACAAGTTACGCTCGAGCTCGGCGGAATCAATCTCAGTCTCACTTGTAACCGTAAGTTTCTTTGATAGAAAGTGCCAAATGTGCAAATGTGACGTCGTCTGAAACACAGCTACAGCGATTACAGAGTTAGAATTTGTATCAGTCTTTGATCGCAACGATTTTTTTAAAACTGAGATTACTGCTTTCGATCTAGGAAAAACGAAAAGATGTTCATACAAAATTGTTTTACCGTCTTGCATCGCACCCTCTTGTATTTATCCACATTCTTTTTGTATCTTGTAGCCCGATATATGAAGATGAACATAATCGATAAAATTATGAAATTTCTGCAGGTAAATGGTATTCATTATTACTGTACCGTAGACCAAGCATTTTCGGTCTCTCGGACAACAAGTTTAGCGTGCTGTTACTAGTTCATCGACAGGGGAAATTATCTGACGGCATTGGGGAGTATTCAGCGGAAATTATGTACGTCATGATCAGGACTCGCAAGTTGGGGCCGTTACGATGAACGCAGCGAGAAACTAAAGGCGATACGTGAGTAGATTTTCGGTTATACCATTAGACTCGGTAGTTTGCATACTAGGGCCTCTTACCTCAAATACGTTCACCCTTCTCCATCATCCCTGAAAGTTCGTAACGTCATCATGGCATCACCCTGTATAAAACCTCCGAAACTTCAGAAAATAGCTTTTCATATCGACCACAACCTCTCAGCCAGCAATTTTTAATCGAAGGGAACACAGGCCGTTGAAAGCCTGCATTGTATGTGTAAGACCCTTCCTTATACACTTCATGGTGTTGCGTAACATGTATAAGGTAGAATCTTTCACGACTGACAATGCATGATTGCTGGTTACTTATTATTTCGGACTATACCAAATGGAGTATAAATTTTAAAATGCATAAAAATGGATGACAAAAAGAGGCGGATTTTCATTAGATTTATTTTAGCATATATAGTAAATGTGATGTAACAATTTGTGTTTCCCTTGTTTTACAGAAGTGTTAATGCCATAAGATAGGCACGAAGCATGTTGAGTTAAGTAAATCACACAATTCCGGCAGGTGGTGTGTAGTTATCTGCTTTCTCATGTCGTGGTACAGTTGTACGATGGCTCCACAACAATTAACGAATCACTGTGTACACAGGACGACATTGAGAACTTCTTACGCTAGCTAAATTACAAACACATACATCAAAAGTTTTCGAACAACACTTTATTTTTAAATGCATGGTACAGAAAACAAACATTGGCTCTGAGGCATGCGTGCATATTGACTTGCAATGTGTCCAGATCACCAAATAAGATAAAAAAAATTAGGATGATCTGAAACGACAAGACCGTCTGTTTCCCAGGGTGGGTTTTCCACAGCACTCCTGAGCAACACCAACACGTGGTGGACCGTCCCCTTGTTCAGATGCAAGCTTGAATCCGTCGCGCCGTCTATTAAACCAAAATGCCAGGGCTGCTCCAAAATGTCCCGCTCTTCAGTGGCGATCCTACGTAAGTCGCGCAGAGCACGTGTTCCTTGGCGACGTCCAAAATCAGATCGTTTCAGTTACATGTTAGATTGTGTTTATGTCCGGGAAGATACAGGTCGCATCATTCCAGTGACCCTTAGCATGCTACAGGAACGTGCTGACTAGTACAACGCGATGAGTATGAGGGTTATGATATACCAAGATGAACTTATCACCCGAATTGTTGGTGATAAGGTCCCACTACTGGTTGCAGAATCTCATCCCTGTAGCGTAGAGTAATGACATTGCTGCCAACAGCCACGAGTGACGTACGGTAGCCCGATGTAATGCCACCCCACAACATCACTCCACCACCATCCTCTGGCACATTTGGGACACAGTGTTGGAGGCGTTCGATATTACCGAGTTCTATTCACACACGTTGTCCGCGATTATCAGTGTGCTAATAGATCTGACTTTCGCCCGTAAGAAACAACTGGCCCCATCTTGGGGCGACTACTCTGCATTATTTCTTTCCCGTCTGTGTTGTGGTGTACGACGTGCTGCTCACCGTGGTCGTCGGGAATGGAGATTCGCACATGCAAACGGTTCCTAACAGTTTGATGCGGTACATAACGTCCTCTAGCCTTTTCGAGCGCCGAATTTATTTCTGAAGCATTCTACCCACGGTTCCTTTGACTCTAAAATCGCAGACATCGATCATCATGTGTACCTGTCAAACGTGGCCGGCCGAAGTGGCCGTGCGGTTCTAGGCGCTGCAGTCTGGAACCGCGAGACCGCTGTGGTCGCAGGTTCGAATCATGCCGCGGGCATGGATGTGTGTGATGTCCTTAGGTTAGTTAGGTTTAACTTGTTCTAAGTTATAGGGGACTAATGCCCTCAGAAGTTGAGTCCCATAATGCTCAGAGCCATTGGACAAATTTTTGTCGAACGTGTTACGGCCTGTGCTGTGTAAGTTCTCACCATCACTTGTCAATTGGAACCTATTCCATGTCTTTCCTACTTCACTTCGATTATGCTGCACACGTCGACCAACTTCTCTGAGGCATCTGTAATGTGCCCCTGCTGGTGACTTACTTTTAACCTAAATGCTGCAGTCCGTTCGAATACGCCATTCTACTGGTACGTACCGCTCATGGTAACTATGTGTACACTACTGGCCATTAAAATTGCTACACCACGAATATGACGTGCTACAGACGTGACATTTAATCGACAAGAAGAAGATGATGTGATATGCAAATGAGTAGCTTTTCAGAGCATTCACACAAGGTTGGCGCTGGTAGCGAAACCTACAACGTGCTGACATGAGGAAAGCTTCCAACCGATTTCTCATACACAAAGAGCAGTTGACCGGCGTTGCCTGGTGAAACGTTGTTGTGATGCCTCGTGTAAGGAGGAGAAATGCGTACCATCACGTTTCCGACTTTGATAAAGGTCGGATTATAGCCTATCGTGATTGCGGTTTATCGTATCGCGACATTGGTGATCGCGTTGGTCGAGATCGAATCACTGTTAGCAGAACAAGGAATCGGCGGGTTCAGGAGGGTAATACGGAACGCCGTGCTGGATCCCAACGGCCTCGAATCACTAGCAGTCGAGATGACAGGCATCTTATCCGCATGGCTGTAAGGGATCGTGCAGCCACATCTCGATCCCTGAGTTGACAGATGGGGACGTTTGCAAGACAACAACCATCTGCACCAAAAGTTCGACGACGTTTGCAGCAGCATGGACTGTTAGCTCGGAGACCATGGCTGCGGTAACCCTTGACGCTGCATTACAGACAGGAGCGCTTGCGATGGTGTACTCAACGACGAACCTGGGTGCACGAATGGATAACGTCATTTTTTCGAATGAATCCAGGTTCTGTTTACAGCATCATGATGGTCGCATCTGTGTTTGGCGACATCGCGGTGAACGCACATTGGAAGCGTGTATTCGTTATCGCCATACTGGTGTATCAGCCGGCATGATGGTATGGGGTGCCATTGGCTACACGTCTCGTTCACCTCTTGTTTGCATTGACGGCACTTTGAACAGTGGACGTTACATTTCAGATGTGTTACGACCCGTGGCTCTACCCTTCATTCGATCCCTGCGAAACCCTACATTTCAGCAGGATAATGCATGACCGAATGTTGCAGGTCCTGTACGGGCATTTCTGGGTACAGAAAATGTTCGACTGCTGCCCTGGCCAGCACATTCTCCAGATCTCTCACCAATTGAAAACGTCTGGTCAAGGGTAGCCGAGCAACTGGGTCGTCACAATACGACAGTCACTACTCTCGATGAACTGTAGTATCGTGTTGAAGCTGCATGGGCAGCTGTACCTTTACACGCCATCCAAGCTCTGTTTGACTCAATGCCCAGGCGTATCAAGGCCGTTATTACGGCCAGAGGGAACCGCGCGACTGCTACGGTCGCAGGTTCGAATCCTGCCTAGGGCATGGATGTTTGTGATGTCCTTAGGTTAGTTAGGTTTAAGTAGTTCTGAGTTCTAGGGGACTGATGACCACAGATGTTAAGTCCCATATTGCTCAGAGCCATTTGAACCATTTTGAACGGCCAGAGGTGGTTGTTCTGGGTACTGATTTCTCAGGATCTATGCACTCAAATTGCGTGAAAATGAAATCACATGTCAGTTTTAGTATAATATATTTGTCCAATGAATAGCAGTTTATCATCTGCATTTTTTCTTGGTGTAGCAATTTTAATGGCCAGTAGTGTATGTTCACAGCTAGCGCTACTAGCGGCCTCCCGATGAGTACAGGAACACACCTGCACGACTTGGGGGGGGGGGGGGGGGGATGCAAAATGTTTTGTTGATGTGTGTGGCATGATATTCACACTACGCAGTTGTCACTGTCATTACAGTTTTTTTTTTGCTTGCTTTCCATGATTTATCAGAGCGACTGGGACCTATTCTGCACGTCGGCTCCCTGGTACGTGGCCAACCACGTCTTACGGTCGGTGCCAATGCTACAGGCAGTCGTCTGGGAGGCACGGCAAGACGTCAGCCGCCTCCTCCAGTTCTACTTGCTCACGCTGATCACGTTAAGTGAGTCCATAAAAGTCCAACTATCAAGAATAAAACGTGTCAAGTACTGCAAGCAGGGTTAACTACATAACGAGTTTTCCATTTCTGTGCTATATTACTGTCCAGTACGTTGAGAAATCTTTGACACCCACGAAACAGCATTTCGCCTTTGTGGCACCGTGTGCACTGAACTGTGGCGGGACAACACCGATAGATGCGGGACATAAAGGCCATTCAACACTGACAGGTGATTCAGACGTTTCAAACACTACTGAAAAACGAAAGCTACAGCAACCGTTACACATGTCAGCGAGGTTATTTTGTTCAAAACTGACATTTCGGGAGCGTAACTTCTTTATGCAAACATGAAAACAGCGACCAATCATTGTTAACAATCCTATGCATTCACACAATTAGCACTGCTACAGATTTCGAATTCACAGGCTGACCTGACGTCTGCCCACGTTTTTTCTAGTTTCCAGTAGGACTGCTGTTATTTTTAAAAAATATCTGGAATCCGATATAACGATATATAAAAAGATTCGTTATCAGCTCCCGATACACAGGAAACAGTATCGGTACATCGAAAAATTAACGGAAAAATTGTCGACGTACCTGCCTATAAAAATACCGGCTGCACATTGTATATATACTTCCGGTTTCAGAGCTGTATGCTTAAGTATTGATTCATTATTAGATATTTTGTACATCAACAAGCTAGTAGCCTACCTATTCCCCTAAGACCAAGAACTGAAAGAAAAACGAAGCGCGTTCACGCTTGGCTGCAACCGCTTTACTAAAAATAGCGATTGCATGTACGTGGCAAAACCCGGTGGGTCTGTTGTTTGGTTTCGTCACACATCGGATTTGTCCGGAACACTTCGTAACGACTTCCCTGTTTTTACATTTCTGCCAACGCCAGCGAGCAAGCAGTTGTAGTGTCAAAATGGCGTGTTAAAGTTAAACGTTGCACCAAGAGCCGATTACGCCAGCATTTCCCCTCACATGTCTCCGTGTGAATAAATATCACACTAGTTTCTATAAATATTTTTTTTAACGCAACTGATGTGCTATTTCTTCACATCGGAAGTCACCTTATTCCACTCACACCGCCACCGCCCTGTGTATCGGACTATTTCTTTTGTACCACATATACTTGCTTCATACAGCGAAAGAGAAAGATTGGACGTGATGAAAGCTAAAAACGTAGTAAGACTCCTTCACACAAGTAAAATTATGTTCTACTACAATTTCAAAGGAACAACTTTAAATGTTTACTGAAAATTGTGGAAAACATATAGAATAAAAATATGGGCAATGGATAATGCCCTTTTGATATCGAGTTATCGATATACCGGTGAAAAACCATCTCCGACGTATATCGTTATCTTAGAGAGAAAATTTTGTACATCGATACGTCAAATGCTCTAGTGGTGATGCCCTACAGGAATAATCACAGTTCGAGAAACAGCCTTTTTAACGGTAGCATACGTCGAGTTTTGAAAACATTCTACACTTGGTGTGTTGAACAATTACTACAAAACGAATTACTGGACCAATCTTGCTTATGAGTGCCTGTGTTCATTATCTCTGCGATGTTCGACTCTTTGATCAGACTTCACTATCAAATGCACAGCTATCCTGGCTGCGTGCAGACAAGTGCACAGACTTGTATACCCTCTGTCTTTCCTCCTGCCTCATCAACGAACAATGTTCCTCGTAACTCTCCTCGACCTTAACGCTCTTGCATGAACAACATGGCAGAAGCACCCGTTCCCATCACAGAAAACTTCTTTCTGTCCAACTCCATCGTTCAGACACTTTCTCTCGAAGTCCTTCTCAGCAGCAAGAACGCGACTCTGGAATAATACCCCACAGTGTATTAGAGAACTGAATAACGTCTGTAGCTTCAGAAGACATTTAATGACATATCTACTAAGGACACAATAACGATTATCGTTGTCCTTGTACACACTCATTACGCCAGTACATCCTTCTTTCCAACCACATCTTCTTTTTTTACCCCAGCATTCTCACCTGGTTCAATCCCATTTCCCCAGATCTCGCTATTTCAGAAAACATCTGTTTTATAAACCTATAAATTTTTTATCATCTCCATCATTATAGTTATTATTGTCATTATTATTTTAATGTTGCATTATTATTATTACTATTAGTGGCAGCAGCTACAGTAGTTCGAGTACTATCAGTGTTAACTTTATCATCTCACAATCAGTATTATTTCCACTTCAAACACTCAAACCATTTGCCGGCCGGTGTGGCCGAGCGGTTCTAGGCGCTACAGCCTGGAACCGCGCTACCGCTACGGTCGCAGGTTCGAATCCTGCCTCGGGCATGGATGTGTGTGATGTCCTTAGGTTAGTTAGGTTTAAGTAGTTCTACGTTCTAGGGGACTGATGACCTCAGAAGTAAAGTCCCATAGTGTTCAGAGCCATTTGAACCATTTTTGAACTCAACCCATTTAATTTGTTATATTAAAGTTTTTATTTCGTAAGTAACTATGACGGAAAAACAGTGCTGTATGAGTGAAACCATGGTCCGATGCTGGGGAAAGTAGCCTGCATTCGACCGTGACCTAATTTGTAGCACTGCTAGAAAATTCGTACGTCCTATACCACCCGACATCTAGTAAGGGCAGCGTGAACAGGAGGAAGAGAGGACAATCAGCATAGGTAGTACAAACTCCTGGTCACTTCAATCGCCTAATCTCTCTTCCTGCGATTTCTTTTTAAGGTCTTATGGGACCAAACTGCTGAGGTCATTGGTCCCTAAGCCTAAACACTACTTAATCTAACTTAACCTAACTTACGCTATGGACAACACACACAACCCCATGCCTGAGGGAGGACTCGAACCTCCGACGGGGGCAGCCGCACGGCCGTGACAAGGCGCCTAAGACCGCGCGGCCTGCGATTTTTTACTATGGCGCTCACTGAAAGCTTAGATGTGCTCAAATAGTCCTCACAGTCTGGAACAGCTCCAGCAGAACTCTAAAAAGGCTATAGATGCTATCCGTCAGGCGGAGTTGCTACGCATTCCTCTGTTCGATAAATCGAGCACACCGCTGCATCCGACATCACCGGCGGCCGTCTCCTGCGTATTCTGCGATGTTCATTATCAGACGTCAGTCCAGCGTCAGTCTTATTGTAAATATTTTCCATGCCAGTTGCATAAGGTGGTTCAAAATGAATACACGAGTTCGGTGCGCAAAGTGAAGAGTATGGAACGACCAGGAGTGGCTGAAGAACGGGTTGAACGAATCAGAGTTCTTCGCGTTTTGCCCCAAAAAATCAGTTCGGCAAGGCTAGTTGAGAAGTAGCAGTTCCAGTGGCGTTCGTGTGGAGAGTTTTAAGGAGACGTTTACAGTTGCGCCCTTGCCCTTTGCAGTTGTTACAAGCTCTAAAGGCTACAGACTACGGTTCAAGTGCCAACTTTGGAAACGGAATGATGCTGCGTGACGATGAATATTTTCTTGCTCTTGTCGTCTTCAGTGGTGAATGGACATATCACCTAAGTAGAAACGTGAATTGTGGGAATCTGGGGGACAGAAAATCCCCACCAGATGGTATAGTTGTAACGATATTCCCCTAACTTGAATGCTTCTTGTACCAAATCCCGAAGGGAGGATTGTGGTCGTTTGTTTTTCGGTGAAGCAACTGGAACTGGTATTTATTGCCTTGGTGCGCAATGACTACGGCTCTTTGATGAACTGGAAGGAGCCGAAACGCAGAACTTTATTTGGTAGCAAGATGGTGCGCAGCCTCAGTAGCACAACTCATTACGCGATTGGTTAAATGACGCTGTACCCGACCGCTGGATTGGCCGAAAGGGGCGGAGTGACCGACCTTGTTTTCCACGATGCACAAGATCGGACGCCATGTGATTCTTGGCTTTGCGGGTTCATAGAGGATCTCATGTATACCCGCCAGCCGCCCGGCGGATTAACGACGACGGCCGGTGTGACGGCCAGCCTGGATGTGGTTTTTAGGCGGTTTTCCACATCCTACTAGGTGAATAACAGGCTGGGTCCCACGTCCCGCCTCAGTTACACGACTCGCAGCCATTTGAAACTCATTCACACTATTTCACGATTTACAGTAGACGCAGACAGCTGGGGTACACAAACTCCATCCCAGGGAGTATGGCGTGGCGGCAGAAAGGGCATCCGGCCACCCTTCACAATTAACCATGCCACATCCATACTTAACCCTGTGCACAATGCGGGATAAAGGCAGTAGCAAAAGAAAGAAAGGAAGAACAGGATCTCATGTATGTGCCTCACCTAACAGCTGATCTACCCGACTTTACAAACAGAACTGTGGCAACAATTATTCCGAACACACTGATGAACGTTTGGGAAAAAAAATGGTTCAAATGGCTGTGAGCACTATGGGACTTAACTTCTGAGGTCATTAGTCCCCTAGAACTTAAAACTACTTAAACCTAACTAACCTAACGACATCACTCACATCCATGCCCGAGGCAGGATTCGAACCTGCGACCGTAGCAGTCGCGCGGTTCCAGACTGTAGCGCTTAGAACCGCTCGGCCACCTCGGCCGGCGAACGTTTGGGAAGAACTCGTCAATCGACTCAATGGGTGACGAATGGTGCTCACATTGAACACTTGTAAGAAAAACTGCTTGGGTTGCTCTCTCACTCTATGCATTATTTATAATTGTAAGATAACTGTAATAAACGCTACCAGTCCTTAAAAGCGGTATATGTTTTATGTTTTTATTTCACACACTTAGTTCTGTAGGACCAAACTAAGGAGCAAATCTCCAAGGCCATGGAACGTGTCAGTACATCAAATTACAAAATAAAAGTAGTAACAGATAGATTAATACGAACCCTAAAAAGGACAAGCCATAAGTTTATGTAAACGCAATCAACAACATAACAGAGAAATAGTTTAATTTTCCAAGGAACTCGTCTCCAGAATAGAAGGAGTGACCCATGAGGAAACTCTTCAGCTTCGAATTGAAAGCGTTTGGATAACTGCTAAGATTTTTAAATTCTTGTGGTAGCTTATTGAAAATGGATGCAGCAGTATACCGTACGCCTTTCTACACAAGAGTCAAGGAAGTGCGATCCAAATGCAGGTTATATTTCTGCATACTATTAACCGAATGAAAGCGGCTAAATCTAGGGAATAAGCTGATACTGTTAACAAGAAACTCCAGTAAAAAATGTATATATTGAGAGTCCAGTGTCAGAATACCCAGAACTAGTGAACAGGGTTCGACAAAAAGCTAGCGAACTTACACCACTGTTTGCCCGAACTGCCCAGATATAATACTCTTCGACATAAGGCAATGAAAATAACAGAAGTAGACTACTTTTCATGTAGAATTATCACTTACTTCAGACATCGTTCTAATAGTACATATGGCAGCATTATGTCTTTGAACAAAATCCTGAACGTGGGCTTGCCACGACAGTGTACTGTCTACCTCAATTTCTACACTACTGGCCATTAAAATTGCTACACCAAGAAAAATGTAGATGATAAATGGGTATTCTTTGGACAAATATATTATACTAGAACAGACACGTGATTACATTTTCACGCAATTTGGGTGCATAGATCCTGATAAATCCGTTTCCAGAACAACCACCTCTGGCCGTAATAACAGCCTTGATACGCCTGGGCATTGAGTCAAACAGAGCTTGGATGGCGTGTACAGGTACAGCTGCCCATGCAGCTTCAACACGATACCACAGTTCATCAAGGGTAGTGACTGGCGTATTGTGACGAGCTAGTTGCTCGGCCACCATTGACCAGATGTTTTCAATTGGTGAGAGATCTGGAGAATGTGCTGGCCAGGGCGGTAGTCGAACATTTTCTGTATCCAGAAAGGCCCGTACAGGACCTGCAACATGTGGTCTTGCATTATCCTGCTGAAATGTAGGGTTCTGCAGGGATCGAATGAAGGGTAGAGCCACAGGTCGTAACACATCTGAAATGTAATGTCCGCTGTTCAAAGTGCCGTCCATGCGAACAAGAGGTGACCGAGACGTGTAACCAATGGCACCCCATACCATCACACCGGGTGATACGCCAGTATGGCGATGACGAATACACGCTCCCAATGTGCTTTCACCGCGATGTCGCCAAACACGGATGCGACCATCATGATGCCGTAAAGAGAACCTGGATTCATCCGAAAGAATGACGTTTTGCCATTCGTGCACTCAGGTTCGTCGTTGAGTACACCTTCGCAGGCGCTCGTGTCTCTGATGCAGCGACAAGGGTAGCCGCAACCATGGTCTCCGAGCTGATAGTCCCTGCTGCTGCAAACGTCGTCGAACTGTTCGCGCAAATGGATGTTGACTCAGGGATCGAGACGTGGCTGCACGATCCATTGCAGCCATGCGGATAAAATGCCTGTCACCTCGACTGTTAGTGATACGAGACCGTTGGGATCCAGCAGGGCGTTCCGTATTACCCTCCTGAACCCACCGATTCCATATTCTGCTAACAGTCATTGGATTTCGAGCAACTCGAGCAGCAATGTCGCGATACGATAAACCGCAATCGCGATAGGCTACAATCCGACCTTTATGAAAGTCGGAAACGTGATCGTACGCATTTCTCCTCCTTACACGAGGCATCACAACAACGTTTCACCAGGCAACGCCGGTTAACTGGTGCTTGTGTATGAGAAATCGGTTGGAAGCTTTCCTCATGACAGCACGTTGTAGGTGTCGCCACCGGCGCCAACCTTGTGTGAATGCTCTGAAAAGCTAATCATTTGCATATCATATCACCTTCTTCCTGTCGGTTAAATTTCGCGTCTGTAGCACGACATCTTCGTGGTGTAGCAATTTTAAGGGCCAGTAGTGTAAAAATCTGCACTGTTCACTTTCACTAATTATATACCCGTTCTGTGAAATTAAAACGTAAGGTTTTGTGGAATTGTGTGTTAAAAACTGTAAAAACTAAGTCTTACTGTGATTTAACGTTAGTTTACTTTCTGCAAAACATGAACTTATGCCCTGAACTGCACTGTTTGAAACAGAGCCAATGTTGCACTCGACATCCTTTACCACCAAGCTAGTGTCATCAGAAAACATAAATATTTTAGAATCACCTGTAATAGTAGAGGACATATCATTCCTACAAATTGTTAATAAGGAACAGGAGTGGCCGCAGAACTGATCCCTGGGGCACTCCACATTTGACCGTGCCCCACTCAGGCCCCACATCAGAACACTGTGAATAATGACCTTTATTTCAGGCGTGAAGCTGTTGTCCTGTCTGCTGACCTACGCTGTATGGATGAAGCTGCGGCAATCGTGGAGCTGATGTATCGACACGCGTTGGCCTGTGGAACTGCTGTTCACCCCAATGCTCTCCAGATATGTTGTCCTCAATAAATTGTTATGTTAACCGTTTTGCTGATTGTATGTTGAACGATATTGTATTCTTAAACAGTTCAAGACTTTATGTGTGTCACCATTATTCTGGACAATGAGCGAGAAATCACTTGAGAAAATATTACACCGTTCCTTGAACATCAACATGATTACTCTGCAATTCACCCTAAAGCGTTTGGCAGAGGGTTCACGGAAACACTTTGAGAATACTTGCTACCATCCAATCATCGTGACGGTGAACACCTAAATCTTCCCGTGCGACCTCTGATTTCTCTTCTTTTTTTTTTTTTTTTTTTTTTTTTTTTTTTTTTTTTTTTTTTTTGCGATGGTCATTTCTCCCGGGGAACATTCAGCCAAACTCAGCTATTTCTAATACACTGGTGGTTCCATCTCTGGGAGGACACCGCTGAAGTGGGTCCAGAAATGACGCTTGGGTGCTTCTGTCTTCTCATTTATCACACCGACGCACTCGTTTCTTAAAACGAAAAAAAATCTCATCATCTTCAGAGCATAATAATAAAGTGATCGAGTAGAATTCGTTGGATAACATCAAAGACAGCACTTTGAGCATAATGGGTAATTTTTTGTCAAGTTCAGAGGAAGTCAAGATTTTCGGCACTTGAAGAATGGAATGCCACAGCGTGCTGAACGAGAAGTGTCCAAGGGATATTTGTGGATGCACTTTAGGCCATGTCCTCCTTGAGAAGCTACCAACTTATTCCAAATAGCGGCATTAGGTTTAATGCTCCCTGTTGATCACTCCATATGGGTGCACACATTGTAACATAGGTGTGGTATTGGTTTCTAGAGTGGACGCTACGCAGTAGCATTATTAGAGTTTGTGACATACGCGTTGCGGATAAATACTACTTTTTGGTACGTGAAGGCAACGCTTTTAGTTTCCAACGGAGCCTTGAGAGCATCCAACATTGGATGCTGGAGGAATGGTCTTATGTTTTACAATGCAAGTTTGCTGCGGGCTTTTAGAAGCGGCGTTCAATAAGCAATGCAACACTTTTTTTTCTCGGCTGATTTCGGTTGAAAAAAATGCTGAATTTGCTGTGAGACATTGTGGAATATTCCCGCTTCAGCAGCCGTAGCTTCATGACGTCCAGATATGTGGCGACGCTATGCGTAGCACTCAAAATGGCTCCTGTAAAGGAGGCGCATTCCAAGTAAAGAGCTGTCACTGAGTCTGTTTTTGGCTGAAAAGCAGAGCACCGTAGGTATTCATCGACCCTTGCAGAATGTGTACGGAGACCTGGCAGTGAACAAAAGCACGGTGAGACGTTGGGCAAGGCTTCTGTCAGTCACTAGGTCACGCAAACCTGTCCGTTCTCCCACGTGCCGGCCAGCGCACAAAGCTGAGACTCCTACAATGTTGGAGCGTGCCGACACTCTAATTTGAGATGATCGATGAACCAAATCAAACACCTCGCTGCTCAGCGGGACGTCTCCGTTGGTGGTGCTGACACACTCGTCAATCAGTGGTGGTACTCAAAGGTGTGTACCTACTTGGTTCCTAGCCGCAAAACAGGAACGAAGGAGAAAGTGTGCATAACTGCTTGCGTTTTACGAGGCTGATCGTGACAATTTGCGGTAATTTCCAACAATGATTGCCTATCGAAGTCGCGGGGTCCAAACGGCACATATCGGACGTGCGATTGTAAATCGATCATGCGACGGTCGTCGCGGGCGTTATGAGTATGTTTACGGTGGTCACTACAGCAACGACAAAAGAAGAGCGTTAAAAAAATACTTGTAATTACAAACGAGACGACTTACCTTATTCAAATGGCTCTGAGCACTATGGGACTTAGCATCTGAGGTCATCAGTCCCCTAGAACTTAGATGTAATTAAACCTAACCTAAGGACATCACACACATCCATGCCCGAGGCAGGATTCGAACCTGCGACCGTAGCAGTCGCGTGGTTCTAGACTGAAGCGCCTAGAACCGCTCGGCCGCAACGGCCGGCTTACCTTATTCGTTGTCGGTGTTGTCGTCATGTGAAAGTGAATGTGATGTGTACGCTACAAGGACAATTCTCTTTTTGCCGTAGCCTGGGTAAACTGTATCAATATCACGTAAGAATATCGGCAGAGTGTCACATGCGTTAACTCTTCCCTGCAAACGCAAGGTGTGGAAATAGATGCTAAAACAAGTACAGTTCGTCTCTTTGTCCTGGACGCCCTTCTCTTTTAATGGAAGACTTCGCAAATTTCAATAGCTGCTCGATATTCTGCGAGTGCACACTAGCATCATCCAAAGACACGAATTCTACAGAGTGGTTGACGAACTCGTGGTCGAATCCTTCAGCTTTCAGAGTCTTGTAGGACTGAAACACGTCTGTAATGACTTTAGTACCAGGCAGCATGAAGTGCTTTATCAGACCCACTAATGTGACCTCGTCTCGGGACAATACTCTTACAACGAAACATTTCCGGGACTCTCTTTCTATTCCACCGAATACCCAAATATGATCTATTTCACTCTTTGAAGGTCGTCCTCTCTGGTTCTTCCTTTTAACTTTATGAGATTCGCCCACTTCCACAACTTGACTCGCTTCACTAATTGGTACACGGTCGTTTGTCACTACCACATAACAGTCTTCTCTGCAAAACCCGAAATAGTCACACGGTATTAGCTGATAACTCAGTTTCCGAATCTGTTGCTTGCAACGTGTAGTTTCAAATCCAGCAAGATAGAAGAATTACGCTGGTCTGGACATATTTGCGTCAAAAAGTCAATTTTCTACACTGGATAAGCATGGAATTAGATTTTTCCGTGTGAGAGAATCCGCCGAAGAAATGTCGAGAACACCAGACGTCACACTCACTATCGACAGGAATCGTCTGGGATTCCCAATCGCGGAGGAATGTAATTTAGAGCAACTAAAGGAACGACGGAAAACAGATAAAAACGACGATCACAAATAATTGATCACAACGCCCGCCAAGAGACTCGCATGATCGATTTACAATCGCACGTTCGGTATGTGTCGTTTGGACCCCGAGACTTCGATAGGCCATCATTCTTGTAAATTACCCAATTTGCTGTCCAACATCATGACAGGCGATGAAACTTAAGTTCATCACTTCGAACTGGAAACCAGACAGGAAATCCATTGAGTGGTGCCATACCTCCCCTCCTCCGAAGAAAAAGTTGAAAGCCGCACCCTCAGCTGGTAAAGTCATGGTGACGAACTCCCGGGACTCTGGAGGGGTTATTTATTACGTTTGGTGCCCTCCACCTTGGCGCAATGATCAATTTAGAACTGTGTTGCGCTGCGCTCAGGACATTGAGAAAGGACTTCAACGTTTTGGTCGCCACAAATATGCAAACAATTTTGTTTCCATGACAACACAAGGCTCCGCACAATTCTGTGCACGAGAGAAGAGCCCACAAAACTTTCCAGTGACAAACAGTCTCTCACCCACCCTATAGCCTGGAACCTGCACCTACCGACGTCCATCTGTTTAGTCCATTGAAAGATGCATTGCGCGGGGAGTAGTACGTGGATCGTGGGAAGGCCACTGAGGCAGCAAGATGTTGGCCCCGTCGTCGGCCAGTGGAATGATACCATGCACGCATACAGGCCGTCCCAGTAAGGTGGCGTAATACCGTCGCATTGAACGGAGATTATTTTCAAAAAATAGTTATGTAGCAACAACGGAGAGGAAAAATTTGGTGTATAGCAATCCCGAATAAAAGCTACCTGTTCTCCGAAAAAGTTGCATTACGCCCTTGCAATTTTGACGGTGCCTAATGTTATGCTACAAGACGATACAAAATTTACATGGTTGTTTGCATGAGTACTGCTGTGATGCATTGATTTTTTTCTTTGTTTCATAGCACCTGATAATGGTATAATGTAGTCCCGAGTCATGTTGCAGTAAAAATATCAAACGTTTGACAACGCCTGCGTAACAGTCTCAGTAAAGACTGTAACTGGGTATCTGGTGTAGTTTAGGAATGGGAAAACGCGCCCCCTTAAAACAGATGCTGGTATTTTAGTTCTGAATGACCGTTGTTTTTCGGTTTTTGCTCGGTCCCCCTTGTAAGAGGCTTTTTTTCACCTTTTTAATAATAACCGGGTGAAAAACTGGCATATCAATTAGCCATAATAGCCGTACCAAAACTTCTGGCATTTAAAGAAAACTTTTTTTAAAAAACGAGAAATACTTATTCGCAAAACTGCTACCGCTTTGAAATATTGGGCTATTACCGAAAGCCGGCCAGAGTGGCCGAGCGGTTCTAGGCGCTACAGTCTGGAACCGCGCGACTGCTACGGTCGCAGGTTCGAATCCTGCCTCGGGCATGGATGTGTGTGATGCCTTTAGGTTAGTTAGATTTAAGTAGTTCTAAGTTCTAGGGGACTGATGACCTCAGAAGTTAAGTCCCATAGTGCTAAGAGCCATTTGGACCATTATTACCGAAAGTTGGAAAGGCGATCACTGTTATTTCAGTAACAACGCCGACGGTTAGTAAACAGCAATAAAAGCATGAGATAAGAATGGGTACAGCATTGCTGGGACAATTACGCACTTGTTGCCATATGGCGTGACCTACTAGGCGGTTATAAGTGTGTGCACGCATTGTGCAACACTTGCCCCCACCTGGCCAGTTAGGTAGTTTTTCGCTGTCGTCCTCGAAGACCAGTTGTATTGCAAACTGACACCAATCGTAGTTTGGAATTACGAAGTGGGGCAGCAGTGAAATACAGTGTTCCATTTGCGTGAAAAAGATTAAAAACAGGGGAGGCACAACAAATTTGTGACATCATATGAGGAAAAACACATCCACAATGTTTCTTGGAGTATAAGGTACATTTGACTGATACACCTATAATTTTATTGACGTGTTGTAACCTTGGGATAACAACCGAACACTTAATTTTGCGGTTGCTCCAGGGGTGAAAAATTGTTACCTTCCAAACGTGACAATGCAGGGAAGTGATCAGCTTGTGAGCGTTCACTGCCACCGTTGTCGTGGCCGTCTCCTGCACCTTCGCCGTCTTTGGTTCAAATGGTTCAAATGGCTCTGAGCACTACGGGGCTTAACTTCTAAGGTCATCAGTCCCCTAGAACTTAGAACTACTTAAACCTAACTAACCTAAGGACATCACACACATCCATGTCCGAGGTAGGATTCGAACCTGCGACCGTAGCGGTCGCGCGGTTGCAGACTGTAGCGCCTAGAACCGCTCGGCCACCCCGGCCGGCTCACCGTCCTTGCTGGAGACAGTGAGACCGATTTCCGTCACAGCCTCAACCCCCTATCGATCGGGATCTCATACTCCTTCATCTCCATCAAAATGTTTTAAAATCATTGTTCGAAGTCTACATTTATTGCAGTAAATAATAGCAATAAAAAACCGGAAATTAGTTATTCCAGAAACCGGTTATTTTGAGCGGTTTTAACGGTCAGTTTAAAATGGCGACAAATAAAAAAATCGTATACCGGAAAACCGGTTGTTTCAGCGATAACCGCCATCCCCAGTGTAGTTACCTGGTTAGGAAGGAGCTACGGACCTGTTGGACAGTCGACAATGGTCTCTTCAGCTGCTGCTGGTTCGTTCGTTACCCCGGAAATTGCGCCAGTGACAGCTGGCAATATGGTTGAGCTCATCACCTTAGAGAACTATCTGTATTTTCAGCTATCTTTGGAATGCGTGAGTACTTTGCGCCATTCATTACTGAGTGTATGTACGTATGGCTTCTGTGAGTCGTCTTTTGTGGTAAGATAACCTAAGTTCCTAAAACAGTTGTGTTGTATGATGACTTGGGGTAATACAATTATACAAAGCGTAAAAAATTACATATATAGAATTTCAGAATGTTAGGGGACGTAAGAAGAAACACTTTCTCATACTGTCACTGGTGCACCGTCTCGTGATAGAGGCCCATGAAGTCCTGATACTAGTGATGTTCGGAGACTGTTCAGACTGTAGTGTCATGAACACTGCTTTAGAGATCTTGCTGAAAATGCTGTGCGTTTAAGCACAACTGGTATCTGCGTGTTAATGAGTGTCTAATACGCTCAGACCAACCAGGTATTTCATGAAAAATGGCTGTACCTCGAGTCAAACAGGCAACCAGCTCTTCTTCGTGTATGTATCAGCTTATATCGGTATCTCGTACATTAAAACGTTCACCTACCCCCCAACAGAAATAAATCCGTCGGAGCTCGATCGGAAGAACGTGGCGGTGACAGTCCTGGCACACCGCTCTCAGTTCAGCAGTGGGAGAAACCATTATTTAAATGATCTGACATCAACGTTCGCAGAACCATACACTTATAAAATGTAGGATGAGCCACTTCTCTCATCTTGCCTTTCAGTCATTGGCGGCTCATAAGTATACATTCTGGTGTCCACAAATTTTTAAATTCAAATAAATGTGAGAGTGTGAAATAAATAGCATCTATGTATAACAGTTATGCTATCCACATATTTATACAACTTCAGCCTCTATCAGTAATAATAATAACACTAACAATAATATGCATAATATGTCTGAAAAAAAGGAAGAATTGCTTTTGTTGAATTTTTTTGTTGTGTACATAATTGAGTACAGTTTATGGCAGGAACGAAATAATATCTAAGCTCTCCCTACTCTCCATTTCGCATTTTTGTGTAAGTGGGATTTACCGTGCATATTTTTCACGCAAATGTACAAGATCCCTAATAAATGTATTAGTTAACGAATTAACTTCCGGGCTGAAAATCAGACATTCTTACGTTGCAGCTACAACAACAACTTACGCTTACTATACACTTCTTTGTTAAATGTTCGCTTGTAGCCACCCTTATCTGATTTCATCGCTTAGACATCGGATCTCGTCTGGCCCTAGCTCCTTCGCGGCTAGCTTTCCCCCGTAATTTCTTTTCTGTTAGCACTTAAAAGAGATTCAACACAGTTAATGTTGACATTGCACAGAAAAGCCATTTCCTGCACAGCAAACAACCAACTCAAAACACAAACTGCCGTTTGCAGAAATAATTGAATTCAAGTGGTACTGTCCATCGAAAAGGTTACTTGACTAGAGTACAAAGGAAGCTTTGAGAACCGTAAGGGCATCGTCTTCCACCCCACATTTAAGTGAATATCAGAGAAGCTAGCGAGACAGTTTTTCGTCAGTGTTCATATATCCATACAATGTGGGCGTAAAGTACAAATAAACCTGACCCACCATAAGATCAACAGATGCCAGAAGCATGAATAAATGCTACAGTCCCACAGTCGACGATGCTTTATGGTTCTCAGTGCCTCAAATGGATTGCTGTATGACAGAAAACTTAATTGCCGTATATCATCAGAGTCCCTTAAAATAGGGTATCCTACCAGTGTAACTATAACATACACTCCTGGAAATGGAAAAAAGAACACATTGACACCGGTGTGTCAGACCCACCATACTTGCTCCGGACACTGCGAGAGGGCTGTACAAGCAATGATCACACGCACGGCACAGCGGACACACCAGGAACCGCGGTGTTGGCCGTCGAATGGCGCTAGCTGCGCAGCATTTGTGCACCGCCGCCGTCAGTGTCAGCCAGTTTGCCGTGGCATACGGAGCTCCATCGCAGTCTTTAACACTGGTAGCATGCCGCGACAGCGTGGACGTGAACCGTATGTGCAGTTGACGGACTTTGAGCGAGGGCGTATAGTGGGCATGCGGGAGGCCGGGTGGACGTACCGCCGAATTGCTCAACACGTGGGGCGTGAGGTCTCCACAGTACATCGATGTTGTCGCCAGTGGTCGGCGGAAGGTGCACGTGCCCGTCGACCTGGGACCGGACCGCAGCGACGCACGGATGCACGCCAAGACCGTAGGATCCTACGCAGTGCCGTAGGGGACCGCACCGCCACTTCCCAGCAAATTAGGGTCACTGTTGCTCCTGGGGTATCGGCGAGGACCATTCGCAACCGTCTCCATGAAGCTGGGCTACGGTCCCGCACACCGTTAGGCCGTCTTCCGCTCACGCCCCAACATCGTGCAGCCCGCCTCCAGTGGTGTCGCGACAGGCGTGAATGGAGGGACGAATGGAGACGTGTCGTCTTCAGCGATGAGAGTCGCTTCTGCCTTGGTGCCAATGATGGTCATATGCGTGTTTGGCGCCGTGCAGGTGAGCGCCACAATCAGGACTGCATACGACCGAGGCACACAGGGCCAATACCCGGCATCATGGTGTGGGGAGCGATCTCCTACACTGGCCGTACACCACTGGTGATCGTCGAGGGGACACTGAATAGTGCACGGTACATCCAAACCGTCATCGAACCCATCGTTCTACCATTCCTAGACCGGCAAGGGAACTTGCTGTTCCAACAGGACAGTGCACGTCCGCATGTATCCCGTGCCACCCAACGTGCTCTAGAAGGTGTAAGTCAACTACCCTGGCCAGCAAGATCTCCGGATCTGTCCCCCATTGAGCATGTTTGGGACTGGATGAAGCGTCGTCTCACGCGGTCTGCACGTCCAGCACGAACGCTGGTCCAACTGAGGCGCCAGGTGGAAATGGCATGGCAAGCCGTTCCACAGGACTACATCCAGCATCTCTACGATCGTCTCCATGGGAGAATAGCAGCCTGCATTGCTGCGAAAGGTGGATATACACTGTACTAGTGCCGACATTGTGCATGCTCTGTTGCCTGTGTCTATGTGCCTGTGGTTCTGTCAGTGTGATCATGTGATGTATCTGACCCCAGGAATGTGTCAATAGAGTTTCCCCTTCCTGGGACAATGAATTCACGGTGTTCTTATTTCAATTTCCAGGAGTGTATAATGATGTCCAATCTAATTTTAATATACAGTGAGAGAATTGGCGTATCTGAGGAATGTGCTGCCGTCTAGCGGGATTTATCCTAAGCGAATGGGGATAAAAGTCTACGGCAGTGTGCAACCACCTGGTAGCACTGACGTAAGCTCGTAGTCGAGTGCTAAGGGCTAGCTGTACACGCCGTGAACTGTGCACGTTGGTTATCAAATCCGCGTGTGTTTGGCCCGTATGGCAATTACGTCACGCCAGTCGCGCATGCGCAAAAGCTCCTAGAAACAAGGACATCTGAGGGTTAGCTCACGACCCTGCTGCCAAGGTTCACCGACATCACAGGAGCGATGTAGCATAGCGCGGTAGATTCAGCGCCGTGAATTTCAGATTACCGCATCTACGTTACGTTTACCAGCGTTCACACACACACACACACACACACAAACAAACAATAGATCTGCACGGTTTCAGTTTGGGTGTTCACGCGCTCTTGTGCTCTTGTAATTTTTCCTCATATTTACGTAATTATGTAGCTTTCAATTCGTTCGATCAATCAATCATTCATGATAGGAAACACAGTCATAGCTCAGTCACTCAAAATGATTATGAAATTTTACTTGTTAGAATGAAAGCAGGCGATGATTCTTCTTCTCTGCAGGCTCGTGCTTTGCGGCAGTCTGCTAATCTGTACAAATAAAATGCCTCGTATTTTTGGGAGCGTTGTATAATCAGTCGGGAAACCTCAGATCAAGCGGATATTTGGCTTTGATAAAGTTTAACCTTCCGAAGAAATAATGGAGCTCTTGGATTATTAAATGCAGGTTCGTATCCCGTCTTTCGGAAGTTCCCTTCTGATTAACAACTACGCAATATATCGATGAATATCATTAATTCTCAAAAGTCGAATACACACCTTTTGTGTGAAGGAGCCATATATATGTATTTCACTTTTCATCGTACAATTTCGTATCCGTTATCTTCTGTCATAAATCTCAATAATCAGATTACAGTTCTTCAAACAAAGCTCAGGCTAATCGGCACGAAGACAATCTCGGAAGCTCCCTTTCCTTTTTTTTTTTTTTTTCTAACCAACACCAGAGAGAGTACTACAAAGAATACTTATGCGCTCATGGCATAGCTATTGTATGAACTACTTTTCGCATGGATTCTGTGAGTATGAAGATAGAAAATTAGTAAACGTCATTCAAGGGTAGAATTGTATCTGAATAATTCATCGAATATAAAGAGATATTACACTCTTACACAACAGTTGCCACTGCCTTCAACTTCTGCCGAATTGCGTCACACATTTATTGAAATCAATGAAGCTTTTTCTTCACTTCGTCATCAAACTTAAAATATAACTCACAATAAAGATAAAGGAAGCTCCAAACTTATTACTGGTTGATCGTCTTGGCTGTAATTGCGTATTTTGCTCACTGACATGCGATAAATTTTGTTTTAGCCAAAAAAGTTTTAAATGATTTCCGTGATTCGCTCAAGGCAAATGCCGGTATGGTTTCCCTGAAGGAGAACGACCCATTTCCTTCCAGAAATGACTTTAATCTTCCCTCCTTCCTTCCTGCCTTGGTTGGTCATTGTATTAAGGCATCGCTTTTCCAGTTTGCTTTGACTATTAGAGCAGTCTTGGAAATGCGGGGAGCGTCACATGGTGTAGCGTGTATAATTTTCTGAGTACAGCCTGTCTACTTCGAATACAGTTTCATAGTTGATTCACTAGGTGTGATCGACAGCGTACATCAGTTTGTTCATAAAGGCCAAAGTCGCAGAGGAAATAGCAGGTGAATGGTATGGCCACGAAACAGGGCACACTCCTCCGATAAAATTTCGAGGAACGTCTGATGAAGAACATTTTGCAAACACATATGTGCAGTGAGATCCAGTGAAATATCTAAGAATGTTCCCCTTTACATTTTTACAAACGTCCAATGGGTGGCATTACTAAGATCTGATACTATCATTATTTCAAGATTTTAATTTCGTGTTCTTAAATCAATGGCAGCTCAGAAATTGGCCAAGTATCTTGTTTACAGAGCGCGTTTAAAGAGAAAATATTATGCAAGGAAATGAAAATCTCATTTCAAGGTTTATATTCGATTAGTTCTGTCTCTATTTTCATTTCTGTAAATGCGCGTCTTGGTGATAACTCCTCGAACCACTTCGTTCAACTTTTAGCAATCAATCGACTTAACAAAAGATCGTTTATTTCAAAGACTGTATCCATATATACTAGTGGACGTATCTGCAAAATTATATCACTCTACGTCACATGGATCAGGAGATGTGACGCCGTAAACATTGAGATGCGTGAAAAACCATCTTTTGCTTAAAACAAAGTACAAAGTACCCAGACTATAGTTATCTAGTGATTGATAATAATGGCTACACTCATGTAGTGATTAGGACTTCCGGGAAAATTTAAACATAATCTCTAAACATTTTTAAGCCTTTCCTCACTTAACGTTAAGTACTTAAAACATAACTCACTTAGAAAATAATCAGAAGTTTGAAACTGTTACATACTTGGGAGTTGGATCCTTTAAAGAATGGAGGGTTTATGATTATTACTAAAAGTTAAAAAGTGTTAATTCTCCACTTAAAGGCCAAAAACCAAATCTATTACATTTCGATTACACGCTAAATCACACAAATTTTACTACGTTTGTGATTTCAGATAAATACCTAGGGATTACAGTAACTAACAACTGGAACCATCACATAAAACATATTTTGGGAAAGGGGAACCAAAGACTGTGTTTTATTCTTGAAACGCTTAGAAGATGCACCAAATGTACTACAGAGAGTGCATACACTACGTTTATCTGTCCTCTTTTTGGAGTATTGCTGCGAGCTATAGGATCCTTACCACACAGAACTGACGGAAGATATCGATAAAGTTCAAGTAAGGGCAGCTCGTTGTGTATTACCGCGCAACTGGAGGGCGAACGTCACTGATATGATGAGAATTAGGGCGACAGTCTTTAAAACAAAGGAGTTTTTATTTGAGGTGAGATCTTTTCACGGAATTTCAGTCGCCTACTTTCTCCTTCAGAAGCGAAAATATTTTATTTGCACGTTCATAATAAGGACACGTGCAAATCTTAATAAAAGTTAGGTATTCCTTTCTCCTATTTGCTGTTCGAGAGAAATGTTTCTGAAACACAGTAGTGTGAATTGCAAACTAGCCACGTAGATGTAGAGAAGGAAAATCAGCGACAATCAACTGCACGGGTGTGCCAGATTGAAAACTAACAAAAGATGTTCCTCCACGAAGCTGTTAAAAAAAAGTTATGGCTGTTTCTTTTGTTATACTGGGTATGTGACCACTGTTGTCTTAGAGAATCGAAGAACCATTACTGCTAAAGGGTATGCAACAATGATTTTGTTATGTCACCGACATCTTCATCTTAAAAACAACGGAGAACGCCTCATCATTTTTCATCACAACGCCCGCACACAGCACGTAGAAAAGGCTATAATTTTACAGAGAAAATCATCAAAATAATGTTCTGAGGGTCGTATTAACCTATTGAAAGGATAACGTTTTTTCGTTCGTCGGTCGAACTTTCTTGAGTCGCAGTATACCATTAGGTCTGAGTCGCTAATAACTGGGAGACTAGCAATACGCAAGCAGTGGTTAAGCTCACAACGGATAGATTATGTTTTTACGTGATTTTCGTGCAGTATTTGTTTTGCCTTTAACTTACTTTCATTTGTGTTAATTCATAAATTGCTGTACCGTGGAAAGATGTTAATCTAGGACATCGGGTGTCATCGTGAAGAGCTTGCTTAGCACTACTAGCATCCCAAATGAGACAATGAAAATATTCGCCGAATAAAATTGAAAACCGGTATTAAATTCAAAACTGCAATATAATGAAAGATGTCGTCTCATTGGCTCTTAATTGTGTTCTGCATTACAGAAAAGGTAGTCAGCGGAAAGGTTGGGTAGAAAGTAATCCAAAGGGTCTAAAAAGTGCGGTGCCGAGCGAATGCGTGTTGTACCGTGGCATCGGAAAGGAGCAAAGCGATTAAGTAGCTGGCCCATACGGGATTCAGCGGCCAGCGACAGTACAAACTTGAGAATTATCTTTTTTGTAACCATTATACTACTCTGTGTCATAATAGCACTACACAGATTGATAATTAAGTTACATATTAACACGAAATACTCGTTACGATTTTATGCCGACGTTGTCACGAAATATTTACGGCGTCCGCCTGAACTGGACACACACAAATTGTTCTGTCGTCTGACTTCTAATTTTTGTGCGGGTAGTGATTCCATTACTCCAAGGTGCCTAAAACCTTTCAAAACCACGTTTACGAGGTACCAACATTAACAGAGGAAAAAATATTTCAAGAATTAATTTGAATCCTTACACGAGTGTAAAAATTTTAAGAATACTATGAGAAATAATAAAATGATAATGCGTTTCTCTGTTAGTTTTTGTAAAAACTTACGACCCTTTCTTGTAACGTAAGTCACATGATATTTATGAGAGACATGAGAAATTAACCAAGATATCGGGTCTTCTAGCTGAGAGACAAAAAACGGCGGAAGATTAAAAAACACAAAAGAAGGAAGGAAAAATAATCTCTCAGGAAAGCCTCAGCGTCGTTCCTGTATAAGTCTTTCATCATGGAGACGTCAGATTAATAGACTAGAAACAGAAGTGTGTCGCTGTCTCTTCGCGATTCTGAAAATAGTACGGAATGTTTCGGTGAGGACTTCTAACAACTCTGTCCCCGCAGACTAACAATCACGATTATAGAAGAATCTCAATTGAAGTTTTTATAACACTTCTGTCTGCAGTCACAGGCGTAGAAACTAATGGTGAGAAACGTGATTGTAGATTGACAGCGCCTATGTTCACTGTAGCGATAAAAGAATCATCTCGCACAATAATCAGGTTCAGCTCACTTTCGTAATAATGGACTTTTAAATTAAACGCTTTTTATTAACTTTCCCAATGTATCGTCGAAACCACATTGTTACAATGCAGGCAAGTCCCTGACTAGCCTCCCCCACGTCAGTTCTCTACGAAACATTCTCAAAGACTCCCTCACTCCAACATTTTCCAGAACAAACGAAGAAAACAAAGATGTTGCATTTCGATAGTACAAAGAGTTTCATGCATGTCAATGCAGTCAGACTGCGATAACTTTGATGTACTCGTCTTCAGGCCACGAATGGCCTACCGGGATCATCCGACCGCCGTGTCATCCTCGGTGGAGGATACGGATAGGAGGGGCGTGGGGTCAGCACACCGCTCTGCCGGTCGTAAGATGGTATTCTTGACCGAAGCCGCTACTATTTGGTCGAGTAGCTCCTCAATTGGCATCACGAGGCTGAGTGCACCCCGAAAAATGGCAACAGCGCATGGCGGCCTGGATGGTCACCCATCCAAGTGCCGACCACGCCCGACAGCGCTTAACTTCGGTGATCTCACTGGAACCGGTGTATCCACTGCGGCAAGGCCGTTGCCTGCAACTTTGATGTAGACAACATTATTCGAAACACAAAAATGTTTTGTAAGGAATGTATGATTTCGTAGTAATAAATGCAATTTCTATAACGGTTTTTTAGTAATTTTTGTATAACCAAAAATAAGTCTGGTTGCCGATAACTCGCAAAAGTAACAAATCTTATTTCATAGATTAATTAGCGTTTTCAGAGATAAAACAGAAATATATGCAAACATGTTTTCAAAATATATTGGAAAAAATATAATACGATCAATTAAATTTTGATCGATAGTCGCCAAATATCACAACAGTTCCGAAAACTTCCTTTAGAACATAAGGTATCCAAATTTCAAAGAAACAAAATTGGTGGAAGAACTTACGATTATACCACAGCCATCTACGTATCGTTCCCATAGACAGGCATAAACAAATGACAGTGCGCACGGAGGCATTTAACAACTATTCTAATATTTCATTCAGTTGTACCGAACATTTACAGTAGCTCTGAAACTAAATACATACTTTGCAAGTCGCTGTGGAGTGTATAGCGGAAGGCACTTCTCACTGCACCGCATTTATTATTTCTTCCCTCTCCAGAGCTACTGGAAATGTTCGGTACAGCTGAAACGTCCCCTTAGAAAAATTATACATGACTGTGCTTAAACTGACACACAATATTTTTTAGCGCAACGCAATCTGACTTTCAATAATCCCTACAAAAGAATGGCCCTGACTAACATTAACCTATACCTTTCACAAATCACTTACATCACAAAAATCTTCGTTACTCGAACTACTGCAATACAGTGAGCGCCACTACTGCCAGCTAAATAAAAGATTCAAACTACTGAAGGTACTAACTACTGATAGGCATAGTTATCAAATGAAAGATTTTGATAGAGAACAAACAATGTATTTACCTCAATAGTGTTCAAAAGTCATAATGTATATAGCAGTTCATGTCATCCAGTCTTACAAATTTCAAAACTCCGCCATCTCTCTCCCCACATCCATCACTGTTGGCGGCTCCCCTCCAACTGCGCAACCCTACGCGCTGTTCACATCCATCTGCCCAACACTACAATGGCAGACAACAATGCAAACTAGCCACAGACTGGTTGTAGGTAGAAGTATAATCGCAGACTAATAGTTTACCTGAGCATTAAATGTTTCTTGGTGGCCGGTGAAAGCAGGGCCTACTCTTTCAAGCTGCGCCTTCCGCGTCTGTCTTGGTTTGGGATGTTACTTGAACATACAGTCAACGGATAGAATGTCGATTTAATCTACTCACAAGGGAACCTCCCCATCGCACCCCCCTCAGATTTAGTTATAAATTGACACAGTGGATAGGCCTTGAAAAACTGAACACAGATAAATCGAGAAAACTGGAAGAAGTTGTGTGGAACTATGAAAAAATAAGCAAAATATACAAACTGAGTAGTCCATGCGTAAGATAGGCAATATCAAGGACAATGCGAGTTGATGAGGGCCGTGGTCCCGTGGTTAGAGTGAACAGCTGCGGAACGAGAGGTCTTTGGTTCGAGTCTTTCCTCGAGTGAAAATTTTACTTTCTTAATTTTCGCAAAGTTACGATCTGTCCGTTCATTCATTGACGTCTCTTTTCACTGTAATAAGTTTAGTGTCTGTGTTTTGCGACCGCACCGGAAAACCGTGCGATTAGTAGACGAAAGGACGTGCCTCTCCAATAGGAACCGAAAACATTTGATCCCAAGGTCATAGGTCAACCGATTCCTCCACAGGGAAACACATCTGATATATTCTATACGACACTGGTGACGGCATGTGCGCCACATGACAGAAATAGGTTGTCGACCCACCTAACTTGCACACTTGGCGAATGGGTAAAAAGATTCTTCTACCTTGCCCGATTTAGGTTTTCCTGTGGATGTGATAATCATTCCCGAAAAAGGTGATGAAAACATAAGAGTTTGTCACATAAACTGCAAGAAATGAATGCAACAGTTCCACAGTCGCACAGTTTTCCCTGTGCTCTGTCAAAACATATGTTTTTTACGTTTTCAAATGTTTCCGTGTGTAGACCGTCAAATCCTGCATATGTCCAAGCAAATCTGAACATGTCCTGGAATTTTGGAGAGCGAAGTTGATTATGTGTGAGTGCCTGAACTTTGATAATAGTCTGAAAATAAAGAATTAAAATATTCAGTCGAGAGAAGACTTGAACCAAAGATCTGTCGTTCCGCAGCTGCTCACGCTAACCACGGGACCACGGCGCTCCAAAGCTCATACGCTCCTTTATGTTGCATAGCTTACACATGGACCACTCAGTTTGTATAGTTTGCTTATTTTTTCATAGTTCCACATAACTTCTTCCTGTTTTCTCGATTGGCCTCGATTGGCCTACCCCTGTGCCAACTTATAACTAAATCTGAGGGGGGTGCGATGGGGAGGTTCTCTTGTCAGCTACATTAGTAGAGGATCGTAGCATGTAAGCTTTCACGGCCAGCGTCTTCATTAGTAGAGGATATTACATGAAGCACCTTCCCACGCAGCCTTCGTTCGTAAAAAAAAGATTTACTGTATTCTCTGAATGGCATTACCTTGAGTAAGAACGTGGGGTTCACCTATGATGGATTAGTGTAACAAGTTTTGTTGCACCTGAAGAAGCGGCTGTAAGCCGTAAAACCGGTAGTACAGTCGATTAAAACCAAGTTTTACCAGCTGTCAGCTGCATTTTGATTTATCGCGAATTCAGTGGGCGGATGAGGGTCGTTCCAAGTCAAAAATGGCTCAAATGGCTCTGAGCATTATGGGACTTAGCATCTGAGGTCATCAGTCCCCTAGAACTTAAAACTACTTAAACCTAACTAACCCAAGAACATTGCACACATCCATGCCCGAGGCAGGATTCGAACCGGTGACCGTAGCGGTCGCGCGGTTCCAGACTGAAGCGCCTAGAACCGCTCGACCACATCGGCCGGCGTTCCGAGTAAAAGAGATATACTATTTAGATGCCAATGTAACTGTCATGTAAACAGAAAAGTATCTCTTAATTTACAATGACGTGCATAAAACCATGCATCCATTGTTCTAATAAACTCCTGCTTGTTAACTTCGTGAATATATTGTTTCCAGGATGGTTTGAAAGCAAAGGAATAGCTGCAGCAAAGTAGCTCCACTCAGGGCCACAACAATGGGACTTCCTTTTCCCTCAGTTTTTCTGAGGTTATTAAAAATGTGGCGTTGTGCCACACATCACGGTGCAGAAGAAGGCAATATCAGTGTCCAGCAACAGTTCCCTTGTGAGAACGCAGTCTCTCGCGTCGACAATTTTGGATAAACGCATAGCGGATTCCCTGGCGCATCGAATTTGTGTGTCTCCAAATGGCCACCTGCATAAAGCACCACACATCGTACAGAATAGTACTGACAATGACGGCAGAGGGAGCCGTCGATAGTTTGAGAATACATATAAAACTGCCGCGACAAAAAGTCAATGAAGTTTTTATCCAACAGTCCGCTTAAAAACTGACAGTCCATTACGAGAAGAACCCTAAGTACATGTCACACAGTAGCCCCGTTACGCGGCGAGCTCTGTTATCGATAACGCCTATAGATTCATCAGCGTCTCTTTTCTCGATTGCAGGCGGAAGACGCCTACAGAATCGGACGGAGGCTGGTCGACACGCAGCGACTCACGTCGCTGTCTCCGGATGACTTCGGTAAGTACCGTATTCTCCACAGTGCGCTGTCGAACTCGGCTTATCGTGCAAGGCAATCCTTTTCCGAAGCTGAAATCAGTCTTACAGCACAAATCACCGAATTCCATATTCCGAAACGTATCAACAGGAACAGATCGCACCTGAGTTGTTCATTACCATCGGCGCACGAACGTAGATATGACAGATACTGGGATAAGTGATTTCGACACTGAAAAACAACTCTTACGATAGAGTGGATGTCAGCCGATGGAGTTTTTACCTGTCAGACTCTGTGTTGGCTACGTATGTAGATTAACTTGTTGCTCTTCTTAGCAGTAACGTAACTACGGAATCCAGACCGCAGTAGTTGAGAAGCGAGTAAGACGGGTTCTTCAGATGTTAACAAATCTATATAGTGAGCAAGCAATAAAGGAATATTTCGTCCATAAAGGACGTCATCATGTAAACTGCGACTGTTAATGAATACATTTAAAACAATTTTCTGCTTCAGTCACTTTCTTATGTTGACACGCTTTGCAATGCTTTGCATATCATCTTCAATGATGATGCTAACCAGCGAAACGCGAAGTGGCAAAATATATGACTGACACAGAAAACTGTTTTATTTGTAAACAGTAAAGGAAACCAAGAAGGAATTTGGAAAGGGGGTGAAAGACGAGGGTGAAGAAGTAAGAACTGTGAGGTTTGCCGATTACATTTCAGTTCTCCCACAGTTGTCTAATGACTGGCAATGGCAGTTGAACGGACTGGACATTGTCTTGAAAACGGGTTGTAAAATGAAAACCAACAGAAGTACAGCCAGTTCTACAAGAAAGTGTACGCGATAATTTTAAATGTAACGTAGTAATGTAAATCTGGTGGTGGTCTCGAATATGTAACGAATGCTCTTTTGAGCCGTGTATTGACAAACAGAGTGATAGTTGAATGCTTCGTTTTGTCAGTTGCAGTTTAAAATCAGTGCAAAATATCTGAAGCTTCACTTACTTATATTTATATTTTTATCAAAAATACCTTCTGAGGTCTTGATGCTTCAAGAAGAAAATGATCCGAAAGATCGCAGCCGTCTCCGTGCAGCGTGGAAACAAGATAATGGACTGTCCACGACTGATTGGCCTACAATGTCTCCGGATGCAAATCCGATAGCAAATGTTTGGTAATACGTTAAGACGAAGCTTAGAAGAAAGCCAATATGTACTTTGAAGCAGCTGTCATATCAGATCAGGACGATGTGGAGATCGTCACCGAGAGATTATACAGAAAATCTCGTAAAAAGCATGCCAAACAGGTGCCAAGCAACTATCGATAATAGTGGCGATTGAAGCAACTATTAGGTAATGGTGCAATTTGTAATAACATGTATTTTTATGTAGACGTATGTTTATAATAGGGTCTTTTATTTCAAGCAGATAACGGTGTACACTTTATTGTGGAACTGACTGTAGCACAAGTGTAACGGGACGCAGTCAAATTAAATCAGGCGATGCTGAGGGAATTAAATTACGAAATGACACAACAGAAGTACGAAATAGCAGTGCCAGTGTTATTAAGAAGTACATGCAACGTTTATTTAGCCGTGTGCATGTCCGAAACATTATCAATGGCTCTGAGCACTATGCGACTTAACTTTTGAGGTCATCAGTCCCCTATAACTTAGAACTACTTAAACCTAACTAACCTAAGGACAACACACACATCCATGCCCGAGGCATGATTCGAACCTGCGACCGTAGCGGTCGCTCGGCTCCAGACTGTAGCGCCTAGAACCGCACGGCCACTCCGGCCGGCCCGAATCATTATCGCTTCGTACTTCTTAACAAACAGCCAATGCTATTTCATATTTTTTCGCCAGTACCGGGTTCCAGTTCGTGAGAGATTAGTGACGACATACGGAAGCTGAGGTCTGGCCGTGATTCGCGCACAGACAGCCGAAGCTGTTACGGCGACCGCTCGCTTAAAGTGGGAAATCTGGGTTCGAGTTCCGTTCGCGGCACTAATTTTCATTGTCATAATTCTAACACTCACCCGATGATGGTTCATATTCACAATTTCGAATACATTCTTTGTAGCTTAAAAGTAGTATATGCTTTTTGCTATGTGCGTAGAAAAATAACGACTGAAGGCCGAGGTAGACATATATATAAAACCGAAAATGGCTATAGCTAGAAAAGCATTTCTGAAGAAGAGGTATTTTCTGTACGTCTGGAGTATAGCCGTGTATAATGGACGACGTGCAGCTGAGACAAGAAGAGAATTTGGTGCTACAGAAGAATGCTGAAGGTGAGGTGGGCAGAAGAAATTTATATACCACCGTTAAACAACGACGTGACATTCACCACAACTTCCCGCCAAGTCGGAATACAATGAAGAACAGACCTTCTGTACTAAACAAAGAACTTACATCTTTGTCAGTGACAATCGCTGGTACATATTTAGCAACCTTTAATAAAACTCAATTTACAAAATTGTATGTTACATTCCTGCATTCCTTTAAAATATGGAATATAAATTTTTAGGCGCAAAATAATCAGTTTTTATGGCTATGTTTTTTTACACCAACTTCTCTTCTTCTAAACGAAGATATTGATACCTGGATTCCTAATGTAACATTGGCTTTATTGCGTTACACATTTTGATCTTGTTACCCACTTTTGGATTTCGAGAGCTATTGGCCGCTTGTTCTCCCTGGTGAATTCCAGTTTTACAGCATTCATCCGTGGCTAGGTTTCCACTGTTCTTTAAAATTTTTCACACACTTAGGAAATTGTTTACGCAAGAGAATCGTACAGACATACCCTTCTTTTGACCATCGGACAGGCTCCCGCACGGACGACATAGCAAGAAGCATCCCTGGCGTAGAGAAACGATTGAAAGATATGAAAGCAAATAAATCACCAGGTCCGGATGGAATCGCAATTCGGTTTTACAAAGAGTACTCTACGGCATTAGACCCTTATCTAGCACCGAGCGAGGTGGCGCAGTGGTTAGCCCACTGGACTCGCATTCGGGAGGACGACGGTTCAATCCCGCGTCCGGCCATCCTGATTTAGGTTTTCCGTGATTTCCCTAAATCACTCCAGGCAAATGCCGGGATGGTTCCTTTGAAAGGGCACGGCTGACTTCCTTCCCCTTCCTTCCCTAATCCGGTGAGACCGATGACTTCGCAGTTTGGTCTCTTCCCCCAAAACAAGCCCAACCCCTTATCTAGCTTTCATTTATCGTGAATCTCTCACTCAGCGCAAAGACCCAGGCGACTGCAAAAAAGCGCAGGTGACCCTGGTATGTAAGAAGGGTTAAAGAACGGACACAAGAAATTAAAAATTACAGACCACTTTCCCTAACTATGGTTTGCGGCAGAATCCTTCAGCATATTTTCAGTTCGAATATAACAGGCTTTCTCGAGACTGAGTAGCTTTTCTCCACGAATCAGCATGGTTCTAGAAAGCACCGCTCGATCGAAACTGAACTTGCCCTTTTCTCACGGGATATTCTGAGAACTGTGGATGAAGGGCAACAGGCAGATAGCGTTTTTATAGGTTTCCGGAAAGCATTTGATACGGTATCTCATTTCAGGCTGTTAACGAAGGTACGAGCATATGGAACAAATTCACATATAAATGAGTGGCTCGAGGACTTCTTAAGTAATAGAACCCAGTATGTTCTCCTCGACGGCGAGTGTACATCAGAGACAAGGGTATCGTCAGGTGTGCCCCAGGGATGTGTGATAGGACCGCTGTTGTTCTCTATACAGGGTGTTACAAAAAGGTACGGCCAAACTTTCAGGAAACATTCCTCACACACAAAGAAAGAAAATATGTTAGGTGGACATGTGTCCGGAAGCGCTTACTTTCCATGTTAGACCTCATTTTGTTACTTATCTTCAAATCACAATAATCATGGAATGGAAACACACAGCAACAGAACGTACCAGCGTGACTTCAAACACTTTGCTACATTAAATGTTCAAAATGTCCTCCGTTAGCGAGGATACATGCATCCACCCTCCGTCGTATGAAATCCCTGATGCGCTGATGCAGCCCTGGAGAATGGCGTATTGTATCACAGCCGTCCACAATACGAACACGAAGAGTCTCTACATTTGGTACCGGGGTTGCGTAGACAAGAGCTTTCAAATGCCCCCATAAATGAAAGTCAAGAGGATTGAGGTCAGGAGAGCGTGGAGGCCATGGAATTGGTCCGCCTCTACCAATCCATCGGTCACCGAATCTGTTGTTGAGAAGCGTACGAACACTTCGACTGAAATGTGCAGGAGCTCCATCGTGCATGCACCACATGTTGTGTCGTACTTGTAAAGGCACATGTTCTAGCAGCACAGGTAGAGTATCCCGTATGAAATCATGATAACGTGCTCTATTGAGCGTAGGTGGAAGAACATACTGACTAACTAAAATGAGCTCTAACATGGAAATTAACCGTTTCCGGACACATATCCACATAACATCTTTTCTTTATTTGTGTGTGAGGAATGTTTCCTGAAAGTTTGGCCGTCCCTTTTTGCAACACCCTGTATACACAAATGACTGTGCGGACGGTGTGGACAGCAATCTGCGGTAGTTTGCTGATGATGGCGTGGTGTGCGACAACGTGTCGTAGGTGATACAAGACGACTTAGTCAAAATTTCCAGTGTGTGTGATCAATGGGAGCTAGCCCGAAATGTATAAAAGTGTAAGCTAATGCGGATGAGTAGAAAGAAGAAACCTGTAATGTTCGGATACAGTATTAGTAGTGTCCTGCGTGACATAGTCCAGTCGTTTAAATACCTGGGCGTAACGTTGCAAAGCGATATGAAATGCAACGATCATACGGGAACCGCTGTAGGGAAAGCGAATGGTAGACTTCAGTTTACTGGGAGAAATTTGGGAGAGAGTGGTTCATCTGTAAAGGAGACCGCATATAGGACGCTGGTGCGACTCACTCTTGAGTACTGTTCGAGAGTTTGTGATCCGTACCAGATCAGACTGAAGGATGACATCGAAGCAATTCAGAACCGTGCTGTTAGTTTTGCTACCGGTAGGTTCGCACAATGCGTGACTGTTACGGGTACACCACGGGAACTGAAGTGGGAATCCCTGGAGCGAAGGCAACGTTCTTATCGAGAAACACTATTGATAAAATTTAGAGAACCGGCATCTGAAGTTGACTGCCGAACGATTCTACTGCCGCCAACATACATTGCGCATAAGGACCACGGAGATCAGGTACGAGAAATTAGGATTCATACGGAGGCATATACACTGTAACCTCCCCACAAAAAAAGAAAAGATAATAATATTTTAAATGCAAATGGACGTAGAGTTAAGTGTAAGCTCCCCAGAGAAATTTTGAAAACAATGACAATTAAATGGAAACTAGCAATCTGACCCAAGTATAAGTTCCTCACAAAAATGAAAATCAATTCAGTGATAATAAAATCTCAGTGACAATGAAAATGCAAATAGACCGAAATGTCAGTCTTTGGCCCTGTGCAAAAATCAGAATAAATTTCTTACCTTAGTATAACTGCATGTGAAATATCTGCTCTTATTCTGCGCCACAGCTTGGAGGAAATGCATCGCAATAATTATATATATTTTTTTTTTTTGAAGTTAACTGAAAATTTTGTTTAAAGGAAATGGAAGGAAATAGAATGATTCTTTTGTTAAAAATTGCTTTGAAATCAAAATTATTATTGGGGGCGATTCTTACACAAATTAGTTACAGTTAATTTACATCATTAGCTAAGCGCAATGCTGCTTAATAATATACCTTGTCCTGAATCTCGGCCATTGCGGTGCCGACGCCCGCCGACTCCTCTGGGCTACCACTACTGACAGACTGCTCTTCGCTACTACTACCGACAGACTCCTGTTCGCTACTGCAAGTGGAGCGCAACTGCTCTGGTCAAAGATTCTACAATGCCTCGCCATCGCCGCCGCACAACATACGTGTTTCATAACCCTCCACTGGGGGGGGGGGGGGCAAAAATTTGGCAGCGATGGTGAGTCATTTGGACTTGCCAATCGCGGCAAAATTTTTTATTTAATTAATTAACATTTACAATTTACAAAATATTTGGATATTGTACATGAATTAAATGTTGTGCACATGCACCGAGTACAAAACATTTCAGACAAGACAAAATAGAAGTACAAAACATATTAGTAAATCAGAAAAATGTATATACAAATTATTTGACAGATAACAAAGTGCACACGCACTGTAAGATTCTGTAGCATTTTCAGAACAAATAAATAAAATGGCAAAATAGCATGTTGATAAGTGACGTGAGTGCACATGCACTAGAGTTCAGAACATATCAGCATATGGCGAAATGTATATACAATGAGTAACAAATGACACAAAACATCACGAAATCATAAAAGGTATACAGAATAAGCACAAATCATATTGAAAAATGAGAAAAGTGCACAGGCACTGAAGTTCAGTAGAAAACACATAAGTGCACATGCACTGGAAACTTTTGAACATTTTCATAACAAATAAACGCAAGGGTAAAAAAATCATCAATCACAAAAAGTATATACAATATAGATGACAAGAGTGCACATATACTGCACTTCAGAACAAATCGAAAAGAAAAAGAAAAATGTCTTTAGCATTTACACAACAAATAAACATAATGGCAAAATATCATGTTGACAAGTGACATGAGTGTACTTGCATCGAAAAAAATCTATAGGCCATGACTATAAATGATGTTAGCAAAAAATGATTTTCACTATGTTATAAGACTTAGGATAGGAAAGGAAAGGATTGCATCATGGTTGTAGCACTTTAGATTGCACATAGCTGCTCTGAAAGTCCATATCTTTCCACAGAATTACAACACCAAGTGATACAATCTGCAATTCAGAAGCATTTATCAACGTATCAAGACACTGAAACGTCGTAGTAATATTCCATGCTATCATTTGGCAGTACACCATGTACACCAAACAGTGGTACCATAATAACGTCTTCATCGCTTACGGTGGTGGACAGCATGTCGTGTCAACACCACGCTCTTAAGAGGCACACCAACGTAGAATTAGTGCAAAAACCAAATATAGTGCTCCATGATAATGAGGATGGACAAGACAAAGGATGTTACAATAATTTCAGGTAGTTAGGTCAGAAGGTGAAGGACATTAACTAACAGACAAGTCTTGATTAGTGATTACATAAGTAGTTTGCGGCATCCATAGTCTAGTTATTGAACATTTCTGTACCATGTATTTTAGTATTACAGAATAATGTTCATAAAATTAAATTATTGCCATCATGGGTAGTCGTATTACAATAAACAGCGGCAGTCTTGGGCCAGTTACAAACCATATTACAGAATAATGTTCATAAAATTAAATTATTGCCGTCATGGGTAGTCGTATTACAATAAACAGCGGCAATCTTTGTCCAGTTACAAACCATGTTTAGTATGACAGAATAATGTTCATCAGAAGTCTTAATTACATTAATTATTGGCACTCAGTAGCCATTTACTAAAATCATTATTGAAAACAAGAGCTAATTAATGGCATAATTAATAACATAATTTATATACTTACATTAATTATTGGCACTCAGTGGCCAGCAAGTATTGAATAGTATAAAACATTGTTCATCATTCAGTATTATTTAGATCATTAAGAAAAAATCAGTTAATTACAATCATAGCATTAATAATCATGGGCATTATAAGTAGTCTCACTACAATAAACAGTGGCAGTTATTAGCCAGTTACAAAATTACAATCATAGCATTAATAATCATGGGCATTATAAGTAGTCTCATTACAATAAACAGTGGCAGTTATTAGCCAGTTACAAAATTACAATCATAGCATTAATAATCATGGGCATTATAAGTAGTCTCATTACAATAAACAGTGGCAATTATTAGCCAGTTACAAAGCATTATATTTTTTTTATATATTTTTTTGTATCATTAAGAAGTCATTATTCAAGTGACATACTATTCAGAGCTGATCAGTATTATTCAGAATTATCATAAACTAGTGACATTATATGAGACTGGTAATACATTTTGTTTTTTTTTGTGCTAGCAATGCATTGCTTTGGGTAATTATAAGGGAAAGCAAGAAGAAATAAGAGAAAAAATTGCTTCTAGGTTGTTCCTATAAATGAAAAATGTGTAACGTCATTCGTCAGCTGTACCAAGGTTGTGACACAAGGTAGTATATGTGATCACATGTGTAAATGATATACACAAATGGGTAAAAAAATTGCAAGTATTAGAACAGGTATAATAGGTAACAAGTTTAGTAAGTATCATGAAAAGCTTCTCCTGGACAAAATACAAAATGGATTATTGAGCTGAAAGAAGAAACGCAGACTATGCTGAAAAGTAGTGAACTTCGAATTAACAGGTAGTGAAATGTGTATAAAAAATGTGTTCCATAGCTGTCCTTTCCAAAACCTTCAGTCATTCTACTACGCAATATAACACCTGCTGTCAAGCAAACTGCAACAAATACTTAAATAACTACATAGCATAAATACATAACTTCAACATTATCCTCATCTGTAAAGAAAAAAACTTCATTATCCATATTATCATAACTTCATTATCGTCATCACCTGTAAAGAAAAACTTCATTATCCATATTAGTATATTCTTCATCATTATTCATCATCGGCATTCATTATCATCTGCAAAAATCACTTCATTATTCATCATAAAACTATTCCTTATCTCTAGCATATTTCATCACTTAAAACTAAGATGTGTAGTTCTGTCTGACAGCTTGCATCAATCGCCTTGTATTCTGAAAGAAAAGATTAGTTAAGACTGCTATTCTGCGATGTGTATAGTATATTCTTGTTAATGCTTGTTAATTCTGATCCATTTACTCGTCCTCATAAGGTTTTGTATTTTCTGTCATCTATTCCGTAGGTGAAATTCCCATTCTGTTTAATTTATTTCCTTTACGCATCATTTCTTTCTGAAACTGATGAACAAAGATTAATCATATACCCATTAGATAATGACTGGTTAATGGTGACACAATTAAGCATACAGCATAACATGACAGAAAACGTAATATTTCAAAAGCATAGACAGTGTTCAAAGGCAAAAAGTGTACAGAGAATATCATAATGCAGCAGCAAAAAAAAAGGAAAATGTAAAACAGTCACGATGTTGAGATATCATAGGGCAAAAAATGTCAAAGTCAACTGGTGTGTGTTATACCTTAACTAGTTCACAGTTCATACAAACAAAACATGAAAACAATCGTACATACATAAGAAAGACAAAATGTGACATTCGTTGTGTTCAGCTTGTATGTAGTGTAGTTAATAGAGGCGATAATTAAAGACTTTAATGGAGAGAGAATTTGATAAAATTAATGCGTCACTACAGAGAATTGCATAATTATTCATAAAATGCGTAAGTTCATCTGGAAAATATGCACGGTCTAGTGTGTAACGACAAGAAGAGCGACCTGCTAACCTTACCTTGCCGGGCACTTGCCAAGAAAAAATACGATAATCATAAAAATGTGTAAGTTCATCTGGAAAATATGCACGGTCTGATGTGTAACGACAAGAAAAGCGACCTGCTAACCTTACCTTGCCGGGCACTTGCCAAGAAAAAATACGATAATCATCAATAAGTAGTCATGTGAATATAATTGCAGAAATGTTCATAAAAATTAGCAAATAGCATTACGGCGTGATAAATCATAAAGTATGTTCACTCAATAAAGGGTTTTATGTTTGACCAATGGTGGTTGCCTTTCGATTTCCTGGTTCTCAGAGTTTCGACGTGTACAACATTGGGGTGAGGAATGCTGCGAATCCGATATGGACCTGCGTACAGAAGTTCAAATTTACTGCACTTACCTTTTAATTTGCTGGATAAATAGTGTGTACGTACTAATATCTTCTGTCCAACGTGAAAGTCTCGGCGTCTACAAACCTGTTTTTGCTGTCTTCTCCGGCGCTCTGCGGCACGTTTGATGTTGTTCAGCGCAATGTCAATTATTTCGTGGTGCCGTAATCGACGAGATGTAGGAAATGTTACTAATTCTTTAATTTTGTTTGGTGGTTCAACGTTTTTCAGTATTACAGACGGAGATAGCATAGTGGATTCATTTGGAATGGAATTAATTACATCTTGGAATGTGTGTATGTGTGTGTCCCAATTAACATGTCTTTTGTGGCAGTATATTCTACACAGTTTACCAATTTCTTTCATTAATCGTTCACAAGGGTTCGAAGAAGCGTGGTACTTGGATATATAAATCGGAGAAATGTTTCTAGCTCGTAACATGCGTGTCCATATAGCAGAACGAAATTGTGGTCCATTGTCAGAAATTACTTTCATCACATGCCCTACATGAAATAGAAAATGTTTTACAAATGCTTTCGAAACAGTTTTAGCAGTAGCTTTGCGTAACGGAGTGAAAGTAACAAATTTTGAAGTGAGTTCAACAGCGACAAAGATGTAGCAAAAACCTCTATTAGTTCTCGGAATTGGACCAAAAATGTCTACTGCGGCCATATGTCTTAATTTAACAGGTATAATGGGATATAATGGAGGAATGTGTGAAGTTGTGTCTGACTTAGCTTTCCGGCAAATTTTACATGACGCTAAAACTCGTCGTATACGTTTTTCCATGTTTGTAAAATAACAGTTCTGTCTCAGTATAAGAAAACATTTTCTGGCTCCGTAATGTGCGTAGCTTAAATGCGTGTACCAGATTAATTTGTTAACCAGTTCGTCAGGAATGCATAATAACCAATTGTTGCTGTCAGGATGAGAGCGGCGAAACAGAATGTCATTGCGTACAGTGTAGTGGTTCCTAATCGTAACATTATTCTTATCTTTCCAAAGGTGTTTAATTTCTTTCCACACATTGTCTTCGCTTTGCTCTCGTGCTATGTCCTGTAATGACGATGAAATAAAATTTTCAAATGCAACTTGCTGAATGTACATAATGCTGAAATTTGCTTTGCAGAAGTTATTTGCTACGTCTTGCTGATTGTTGCTGAGAGAACGCGATAGTGCGTCTGCTATAACATTTTGTGTGCCGGGAATGTGAACAATCGTAAAATTAAATTCCTGTAAATAAAGTTTCCATCTGCTTAATCTGTCATGAGTAAATTTAGCCGAAAGTAAAAATTGTATAGCTCTATGGTCTGTGTAAACGGTGGTGTGTCTTCCATAAAGAAAATGCCTAAATCTCGTAGAAGCCCATACAACACATAACGTTTCCAATTCTGTGACGGAATAATTTCGTTCAGCAGGTGACAAAATACGGCTTGCAAATGCGATGTTTTTAATTACTGTAGAGCCATCTTCTTCAATTTCCTGAAAAATATGTACGCCTAAAGCTGTGTTGGAACTGTCAGTGGCAATGGAAAAATTTCTGCTAAGATGTGTGTGCGATAAAAGTGGTGTATTCCACAACGCATGTTTCAAATAACATTCTCATGAACAAAATTCTGCGTGTCAAAAGTATTGCTTACGTTACTGGAATATGCTACCTGTACTGTGTCTGGTCAAATTCTGTCGTACGTGCTGTTATTTACGGGACGATGCTGTGGTATTTTGACTATTTAAACTGCTCTGTTATTTCTTACTGACATGTTACGCTATAGATGACACCTATTGTCTGTTTCATTCATGATTATATGTTGTTGCTGACATTCTTGCTGCTGAAAAGATCGACTGTAATGAAATGTACGCTGAAAATTGTGCTCGTTAATTTTACGTTGGTCATGATAGTCACTTCTATACGGCGCATTGCGATACGAGTCGAAATAGTGTGTTTTCTGTATGTAGTTATTTCTCTGCTGTGCGTTACTATTTATTGTAGCTGGGACTATACGTGCACGCGGCGAAACATTAAAGCTTGTACAATACATTGTTGGTCAGGAATGCTAAGCGGCTGACTTTCATGCCGTTGTGGTGAAAAACGTCTATTGTTACCAAAAAATGCGTTTGCTTTTAATTTTACACATACTGATGATTACGATTTTTATCTGTTATCAAAATTCTCGTGGTTCTCATTTTTGGAGTGCCTAATGAAAATTGTCACATTCGGTAAAATTTTGTCTTATCGGGTTCTCATTACTCATTTTTCTTAATTCTAGGAAGAGCAATAGTTAAAGAGCTGTTTTGATAGATATAAAGGATAGTAGAAGAGAAGGCAGCAGTGCAGAAAACTAAAGATGAAACAGCACTACTACAGCTCGGGGCCCTATGCTCGCTACGGCACATATTCATTAAAGCGTAATGAATCCCCTGAGGTCAATCACGCTCTGCAAATAAATTTTAGCTTTTGCGTTACAGGCAATGGCGGTATAAATTCAGAAATAAATTGCTGTATCCTTGCTAATTGTCGTTTCTGTATTACACTCAATGCTGATGAAAATACAAAAGCAAATTGTCGTATCAGGTTCAAAGTTTGTTTCACTGTTACAGACCAAGCTAGTGAAAGTACAAAAATAAAACGACGTAACCAGTTCAAATCGTGTATCTGTACTCTGTCATTATTATGTTCCTTAGATTTTCTTATGGATAAAAATTGCTCATTATCTACGTTCTTGTCTCTAAATTTTAGAACACGTTCAGGTTTGTGTGTGAATCTGTTTGTCTGTGTCATTTCGGATTTCAAGTTACGTAGCTTTTCAGATTTTAAGTCGCGTGGCTTTTCGGATTTTAAGTCGCGTAGTCTCTGTAAATTGTTCAAATTACACGCGCTGCGTGAGTCTGGCAAATGTCCACAAAGTGGCGTCTGCTGTGATGTGTTATTAACTGAAATATTTTTCATCTCTGTTACTTCTTGCTGTAAACTTGACAATTTTCTACGCAAGGTGTTATTACATGAATCGATCTCATTAATTGTCTGCTGTAAATTTTGAAATTCAGGTGTTTGGTTAAATGAAACCGGTGAAGTATCGTCTGATTTATTGTCATTAGTACTTTCGATGACATCAATACGACTGGCCAATTCATCACATTTTTCAGTCAGTATTTTAACCTGATCATCGGTTTTAGTGTCAGTGGCATTAATTTGTTTTTACAATTTACGTGTAGTTTCGTTCAGTTTTCTAACGTCAGCTTTGACGACATCGGAATCCTGTGTTAGTTCTAATTGTTCGAGTCTGTCGGTCACTGTTTGAATATCTATTGTGTGTGTATCTGTTTTTGATTTCAGATCAGAAATTTCGTCACGTAATTCTGTGTTCGACTGTTTGATGGTATTAATTTCGTCGGACACTGTGGCAATATTGTTGTCTACATATGTTTTCGCCTTCGCAAACATTTTACGTTTGTCTTCCTGTCTCTGAGCAGTGATTGTTTCCATTACTTGACGTTTTACTTTATTTTGATCATCAATAAATTTGCGGAAACGCGTATCACTGTTTTGTATGTGAAGACTAAGACGTTCGTTAATTTTAGTGTTCTGTTGTTCGAATTTCGCGTCAATCTTTTCATCCATTGTGCGCGAAAGTTCTGCTGTCATAGCTTTAAATTCGTCCCGTAATTGTGTAGCTTTTTCAGACCATTGTTTAGCGACTCCGCTAATTTCCGCTCTAAGTGTTTCTGTTGTAGCTGTTTGCATTTCCCTTAATTCTTGCGCAACAGATCTAATTTCTTCGCTACTTTTCTTTGAACAAGCCTCAATTTCCTCGCGTAACTGTTCCTTGGTATCATGACACTGCGCAGCAACGTCTCTAATTTGTTCACTAAGCTGCTTGAGATTTTCATCATTGTTGTCTAATCTTTCATTTAAGTGTTGTTTAAGATTTTCGTTATCTTGTTTGTTTTGTTCTCTAAGTTGTCTGAAATTTTCATTAAATTGTTTATTATCCTCGCTCTGTTGTCTGAAACTTTCTTTAAATTGTTTGTTATCTTCGCTATTTTGTAGCAATATTGCCATAATTTGTTCCAAGGTAACATTACCTACTCCATTCTCTGTACTGTTTGACGGTGTATTTGCAATTGTCGCGTTTTGTGTGACCATTTGGTCATTCTGTAATTTACAAAAAGGTTTATCAGTCGGATGTACATTGTCAGACACTATTTCGGAATTAAATAGATCCGTCGTACTTTCAGTACTTTGTCCATTTTCATTAAAAAAATTTGTCTGTACATTATTTGAATTTTCCAAACCGGGTGTGTTAGGCTGGGCAGCGCTCATTACAATAGAGCGCCCTGCGTCATCAATTGTCAAATTAACAGAGGAGACAATTGAGTTCTCTTGTTCATCGTTAAGGTAAAAGTCATCATTAGCGGTTGGAACGCACTGACTGTTAGTGAACACAGCATTGTCATCACTACTCTGCGCGTCACAATTGCTATCGGTCATGTTGTTTAAGTCGGAAATTTCATTCAAGATACCTCGCGATACACTATTCACAGTCTTTCGCGGCATTTTCACAATAGTCACAATTATTCAAAAAAAAAAAGAAATAAGCACAATGCAAAAGCAACACAAAAATACAACAGAGCAACTAATTGCCGATGATCTGTGGAAAGAAAGTCACAAAATTAGTCAAAGCGTTGCGCCAAATTCTAATTATATTTAAGCAAATAAGAGCAGATATCTGACTGTTTTTCAAAAGATTCTCAACGAAATACGATCCTGGACTGGGTGTCGCCAAGTGTAACCTCCCCACGGAAAAATTTGAAAGACAATATTTATTAAAAATGGAGCCAGAGCTAAGTGTAAGCTCCCCAGAGAAGTATAATGATAATGACAATAAATGAAAAATAGCAATCTGACTCAAGTATAAGTTCCTATAAAATAATGAAAGATAATCCCATGACAATGAAAGTACAGTGGTAATCAAAACTCAATTAAACCGAAATGTCGGTCTTTGCCCCTGTGCAAAAATCAGAATTAATTTGTTACCTTAGTATAACTGCATGTGAAATATCTGCTCTTATTCTGCGCCACAGCTTGGAGGAGATGCATAGCAATAATTAATTTTTTTTTGAAGTTAATTGAAACTTTTGTTTAAAGGAAATGGAAGGAAATTGAATGATTCTTTTGTTAAAAATTGCTTTGAAATCAAAATTATTATTGGGGGCGATTCTTACACAAATTAGTTACAGTTAATTTATATCATTAGCTAAGCGCAATGCTGCTTAATAATATACCTTGTCCTGAATCTCGGCCATTGCGGTGCCGACGCCCGCCGACTCCTCTGGGCTACCACTACTGACAAACCGCACTCCGCTACTACTGCCGACAGACTCCTGTTCGCTACTGCGAGTGGAGCGCAACTGCTCTGGTCAAAGATTCTACAATGCCTCGCCATCGCCGCCGCACAACATACGTGTTTCAACACTAATGGCCGTTAAACTTGCTAAACCACGAAGATGACGTGCTACACGCGAAATTTAACCGACAGGAAGTAGATGCTGTGATATGCAAATGATTAGCTTTTCAGAGCATTCACACAAGCTTGGCGCCGGTGGCGACACCCACAACGTGCTGACATGCGGAAAATTTCCAACCGATTTCCCATACACAAACAGCAATCGATCGGCGTTGCCTGGTGAAACGTTGCTGTGATGCTTGGTGTAAGGAGGAGAAATGCGTACTATCACGCTTCCGTCTTTGATAAAGGTCGGATTGTAGCCTATCGCGATTGCGGTTTATCGTATCGCCACATTGCTGCTCACGTTGGTCGAGATCCAATGACTGTTACCAGAATATGGAATCGGTGGATTCAGGAGGGTAATATGGAACGCCGTGCTGGATCCCAACGGCCTCGTATCACTAGCAATCGAGATGACAGGCATCTTATCCGCATGGCTGTAACGGATCGTGCAGCCACATCTCGATTCCTGACTCAACAGATGGGGACATTTACAAGACAACAACCATCTGCACGAACAGTTCGACGACGTTTGCAGCAGCATGGACTATCAGGTCGGAGACCATGGCTGCGGTTACCCTTGACGCTGCATCACAGACAGGAGCGCCTGCGATGGTGTACTCAACGACGAACCTGAGTGCACGAATGGCGAAACGTCATTTTTTCGGATGAATACAGGTTCTGTTTACAGCATCATGATGGTCGTATGCGTGTTTGGCGACATTGCGGTGAACGCACATTGGAAGCGTGTATTCGTCATCGTCACACTGGCGTATCACCCGGCGTGATGGTATGGGGTGCCATTGGTTACACGTCTCGGTCACCTCTTTTTCGCATTGACGGCACTTTGAACAGTGGACGTTACATTTCAGATGTGTTACGACCCGTGGCTCTACCCTTCATTCGATCCCTTCGAAACCCTAAATTTCAGCAGGATAATGCACGACCGCTTGTTGCAGATCCTGTGCGGGCCTTTCTGGATACAGAAAATGTTCGACTGCTGCCCTGGCCAGCACACTCTCCAGATCTCTCACCAACTGAAACCGTCTGGTAAATCGTGGCCGAGCAACTCGTTCGTCACAATACGCCAGTCACTACTCTCGATGAATTGTGGTATTGTGTTGAAGCTGCATGGCCAGCTGTACCTGTACACGCCAACCAAAATCTGTTTGACTCAATGCCCAGGCGTATCAAGGCCGTAATTACTGCCAGAGGTGGTTGTTCGGGGTACTGATTTCTCAGGATCTATGCACCCAAATTGCGTGAAAATGCAATCAGATGTCAGTTCTAGTATAATATATTTGTCCGATTAATACCCGTTTATCACCTACATTTCTTCTTTGTGTAGCAATTTTAATGGCCAGTAGCATAGACAATCGTTTTCCCCTCGATCTATTTGAAAGTGGAACAGAAAATAAAATGACAGGTAGTGGTAGAGGGTACCCTCCGCCACGCAGCGTACGGTGGATTGCGGAATATCAGTGTAGATGTAGGCATACATGTGCAGTGTAATAACTATCTTTTTCCGCGATACGTAGCTTGTATAACTGATTACCAGAACGTAAATTCTGTTTACAACATTTTGTCAATTGTGATTATTCTCAAGAATGTCAGGTTCTGTAGGATCGTCGTTATATTGTTGTACAGCTGCCCACTCACTTACTGTGAGTTTGATTGGCGAAGTCACAGACCACTTTATCTGTAAGAGCAGTTTTGTTGCGTATTGTAGAACTGAACGAAGGTACATATTGATGGTGGCTTAGAGGCGCTGAAACATTAACAGAATAGTGTTTTCGTATGACAGGCGAACCATGCTGTACGATATACGTATATCACTGTATGGACGTGATGTTTTTAATCTGAGTCACTCTCACGGAATTGAACTACAGTCTGCACGTCGCGCGGACTTTTCGTGTTCTTTCCGTCGGTAGAGTATCAAAAGTGTTGGACTTTCTGCAGTTTCAGTTTTTGGAAAGAAACGCAATCGGAGTTCGAGATGTCTGATGCTGACGAAATGAGTGCAATTTTTGCTACAGAGTTGGTGCAGTGTGTCGTAATAGAACGGTCAAGACTTGTTCCATTAACTTTATGAAAAAACACGACGTCAGTGGTACAGGTCAGAAGTCTTTGTAATCTGCCCTGTGACTCTGCCTGAAAAGTAAATCGCCTTATGGCGTTTCCCAGTAGCACGCGGCGGCAACTCGTTCAGAAGCTGTTGTTGTTAAGAATGCGTTGATGCAGCTTCCCACGCTAGACTGTTATGTGCAAGCCTCTTCGTCTCCAACGAACGACTGCAGCCTGCGTCGTTGCTCGCCATATATTGTTTTTACCTTCCACACTCCCTTCCAGTACCAAACTGACTATTCCTTGATGCTTCAGAATGTCTCCTAAGGATTAGACTAGATTAAATTAGGCTCAATTTGCATTCCATAGAACCAAAAATGAGACGATTTTCGTGGGCGTAGAACATGTCAGAATGTGTAACATAAAAAAACATAGAACATCTGAATATAATACTTACTACCATGATCATTTGTCAAGTAACTGTCAAAATATTTTACTACATTACAGTAAACTGGAGCTTTTAATATTTACAGGGGTAATACACTGTCACAATGAAACATAGTTATGCACTTTCAATAGATTTCTCATACACAAAATATCTGATGTGACCGTTGTGACCAAGAGCTGTCAAAACTGAAATCTAACAGACATTTTTACTTAAGTTGATCTATCAGTCCCTGTTAAGATATTCAACTATAGAGTAGAAGGAGTTGTCCATCAAAAAGACTTTCAGACTCCGACTAAACCGTGCTTTATCTGAAACCAAGTTTTTAATGGTTGCTGACAATTTATTGAAAATGTGTGTTCCAGAATACTGGCTCCCTTTTTGGACCAGGGTAAGTGATTGTAGGTCTTCATGTAGGTTGTTCTTATCCCTAGAATTGATACTATATATTGAGCTATTTGTTGGAAACAGAGATGTATTACATGCAACAAATTTCATTAAGGAGTAAATACACTGAGAAGCAGTGGTTAGAATACCAGGTTCCTTAACAGGATTCTAAATGAGGTTCTTGAATTTACACCACAACTGATTCTTATTACACGCTTTTGCACAGTAAAAACTTTTGTTCGATTTGATGAGTTACCCCAGAATATGATCCCGTATGACATAATAGAATGAAAGTAAGCAAAGTATGTAAGCCTTTTTATATTTATATGTCCTCTGACATTATTCTCACTGCAAATACAGACTTGTTTACACTCCTCAGCAACTCTATGGAATGCCCGTCCCAGCTGAATTTATTGTCAACTTGTAATCCCAGAAATTCAACACTGTTAACCTTTACGATCTGAGTGTCTCCATATGCTATTGACAATCTGAAAGGAAATCTCTTACATGTTCTGAACTGCGTATAGTGGGTGTTTTCAAAGTTTATTGGCAGTGAGTTAGGTTTAAACCATTTAGTAATGTCAGTGTCTGATTAGCTGCTATTTCTAAATCTGTATGTGACTTTCCAATTATCGCAATGTGTGTATCATTTGCAAACAAAACAAACTTATCATCTGGCAATGTAACAGACGAGATGTCATTAATGTACACAAGAAAAAGCAACGGACCCAAGATGCAACCTTGAGGAACACCACATGTAATTAATTCCCAGTCAGATGAAGACTGACTGCATACTGCACAGATATTTCGCAACGACACTCTTTGTTTCATGTTAGTTCGATAAGACTCAAACCATTTCACAGTACTACCAGTGTCACCATGATATTCAAATTTAAGAGAATGCTGTGATTCACACAGGCAAACTCTTTTGACAGATCACAGAAAATGCTAGTCGTCCTTCTTTTGCTATTTCTACGCTTTGGAAGTGCTTTAAGAACAAAATAACTATTGTATTTAGGTCCTTCTAACTTTCACGTGTACAACTACTTACGATTCAGTTCCTATATAGCCTCTCGTTGCATAAATTTTTACACGCATGCACACATTTTGGTCATCGGCACTGGCCTCGGTTCAGCTCGCTTCTAGTCTTGGCGTTCATAACGTGCCTCATGTCGTCAGGACGATGCTACGCCTTTGGTAAGTCCGTATAATGTCTTAACTTTCTCGTTTCCGCAGCCCTCCTTTTATTTAGATGACGGTCTATTTTGTAAGAAGCTCTTTATCTAGACCTGACCTTTGTTACCTAACGTATAATTATACAGGCTCTACTTTCTCAGATTTTTTGTTACTTTACCAGTTGAATAGGTTTCATCACCTGCGCATATCATTGTTTTATAGTCTTTCATCCATCTGGTTTACAGCTTTATTCTTATTCTAGATTCCCTGTATAGGGATGATGTTTCCCTGAATTCTACCGTATTTTAACTAGAACATCCGCATTCTTGTCGGTTGAACATTTTTATTACAATTGACTGGAAATGTTAGGTCACGTACTGGTTATACCTTCAACGAAATTATTTCCTGAAGATGTCACCCCAAACTCGTTCGACCACAAATAAATATTTAACAAACAGCTGAGCGGTCTTCTCTTTCATGAAGTAATAAAATGGTGTCTTTCGTAACACGGAATTTTTCTCCTGCTTTTCTTAGCAAGCACGGAAAATAGGAGCAGTTGCAGCATCCGAAAGATGATGCTCTTGTGGTACGTGGTGCAATTCCTGTAAGTTGTTCCTTTTCCACTGCACACAAATCGTCAACAAATTGAATTTATACAAACGTTCGAGAAACAAGATTGCTATATAAGACTACCATTTTGCTCCTGACACGAGAAATGATATATACGGTAATGGAATCAGATATAATGTCCGCTCCCGGTAGCTGAGTGGTCAGTCTGCTTTCCGCAGCGCTGCGGCGAGGACGTCTTGTTTACGTCCCGTCCGCGCGGTCGCGAGTGCCCGTAGTTGTTTACTACTTCGTCGCCGCTAGTTTAGAGTCCATCACTACCGACGCAACATGGCACATTCGTACAGACAAACCACCATCAAGATCAGTTTTCAAACCGATCATGCACGACCGCGAGCTTTTGAAGTGGAACGTTTTCTACGTGACGACGTTAAAATTGACCCGCGAGACATAATTGGTATCCATCTCTCTATCACGAGCAGTGTTGTCTACGTCAAGCTAGTAAATGACGAGGTGTGCAACAGAATCGTGAGCGCACATGCGAACGATCTTAAATTCAAACATTCTGATGGCCATATTGGGGCGGTCTCTATCGATCACGCGGGGCTTGGCCTCCGTACGATACGCGTCTTCGAACTCCCTTTCGAAGTACCACCGGACGTAGTCACCGCGGCTTTCCAGCCCTACGGCAAAGTGATCAGCCATATGGCCGAAAACTGGACCACCTTTACAACGTACCCCGTTCTTAACGGGGTACGACAGATTAAAATTGAACTGACCAAACATGTTCCGTCATATCTTGTCATCGGCGGATGTAGGGCGATCATTATGTATGACGGTCAGCCACGCACTTGCTCTGGTTGTGGCCAAGTAGGGCACGTCCGGTCGGATTGTCTCCGACGACGGCTTACTCAAATCCCGACAGGTGAATCAATGACTCCTTCTACGGTGACGACCCTTCCTCTCAATTACGCCGAAGTTACACGGGCAGCAACTCTTTCCGATGCTGACGACAGTAGTCCGATAGCCGCCCCCGATGGAGAGACCAAAATGGCTTCTGCAGTACAGGATCCGGCCTCTACAACGGCGCCCTCACCTGAAGATAATCACCGACCGACCTTGCAAGAAGGCGTGGATGCCAGGATGGACATTGACCCACGGGTTGTGCCGACAGCGGCTTTTCTTCCAGACACCGGAGCAGCTGACGAAATCCACCCACATTCAGATACTGAAACACACGTCCGTAAACAGCGTTCCCCGCGAAAACACAAGAGACGGCGGCGTGCTCCATCGGACGAGTGTTTGCAGCGATCGTCTGACATGGACTGTGGAAATTCCGACGACGGTACCGGCGGTACAGAGGCCGCTGTAACTTCAAACTCAACAGATCGCCGTGGTGACGACTTCAGCCCCTCAGACCCCACAGCACAGCAGGATCACAAGCAGACAACCGTTGCCGATTCCCAGCCAGCAGAGCCGATGGAGTCAGCGCCGAGTGCCGCAGCAGCCACTAACAGCCACCAACAGCCGATGGTGTTTCATGGCGACTGGGCGGACGACTGTGAGGAACACTCCTTGCCCATCGTGTCGGACGACACGGGGGGAAATTTACCCCACCAGTGTTGATCCTCTCCCGCCGTCAGTTACAGTGACGAGACAGCCTTACCAGGGTATTGATGGCCAACACGGATGCTGTGGATAGACCTCAAACTTATCGCGTTGCAACTATAAACATCAACACTATACGGACGCGCGCTAAGTTATCCTTGCTTCAGGATATGTTGAACTCTGCTTCCGTCGACATAGCCCTTCTCCAGGAAGTGTACGTCGACGACTTCCCAGGCATGTACGGTTACGATGCTTACGTCTCTCCAGCTTCCCCAACAGGCAGCGGTGTCGCTGTACTTCTTCGGGAAGGGATAGTGGCGGACGATATCCTGTTTCTGCCTGGGGCAAGAGGAATGGCACTCACAGTACTGGGGGTCCGCCTTATCAATATCTACGCACCTTCCGGGACGGACAAACGTCGCGAACGTTCACGATTCTTTGCGGAAGACGTCACCCCGCTCTTCCAAGGCCGCCACGACCATCTGGTGTTTGGAGGTGACTACAATTGCGTACTGGCGCCCAGAGATCAACTCCCACGACATAATCCGTGCCCGGAACTCGGGACGCTAATTCGAGACCTGCAGATGGTGGACACTTGGGAACATCTTCACGGCCACCGACCGGGATTCACGCACTTCACAAGTCACTCTTCCAGTCGTATCGATCGGATTTACGTCTCACGCTCTCTCGCCGCTGGAACACAGGATGCGGAACTGTGGCCTGCAGCCTTCTCGGACCACTCAGCTTACATTTGTGCCGTCACCCTGCGGCGGCAACAAGTGTGGAGAAGCCGCAGCCCGTGGAAATTAAACATCGCTCACCTGTCGTACCCGGATTGCCGCCAAGCCGTTGAGGATACGTGGCATTCGTGTGAAAATCGCCTCCGTGCATATCCCACAACGATCCGCTGGTGGTTGGACTGCGCCAAACCGGCACTGAGGCGAACCCTGATAACCTACGGTCGTGACCACGCTACTTGGCGAAGACATACACTCGACTTTTACTTCCGGGTCCTGCGCGACTGCGATGCTATGGCGCCGTCTCAGGAACGACAAACGGCGGTCCACCGTGCTAAGGCTCAGATCCTCGCTCATATGCGACGCCACCTAGAGGGGGTAGTCATCCACTCGAGGACGCAGGATCGGGTACCGAGCGAACGCCCGTCAATGTTCCACGTCCTTCGTGAACGTAAACGACGCCAACGAGCGCTGATACGCTTCATCGACACGGAAGACGGTCATCGCCTCACCACGCAACAAGACATAAACACAGCGTTCTACAATCATTATTCCCAACTCTATTCCGCTCAGACCCCTGATCCGACAGCACTGGAGGACGTCTCTCAGACGATTTACGGCACCGTCAGCCCGGCAATGGAAGCGGCCTTGATGGAAGAAATTACAGAAGAAGAAGTGATCGACGCCATTAGAAAAGGTGCTGTCAACAAGTCTCCGGGTCCTGATGGCCTCCCCTTGGAATTTTACCGGACTTTTCAATATTTATTAGCCTCCCGATGGACGGACAACTGTCGCGAACTCCTATCCCCGGACGTGCCGCTCCCTGCGGCCCTTGTGGAAGGGATGATTATTCCTATTCACAAACCGTCCGGTGGCTCACGACTGCAGGACTACCGCCCGTTGACGCTACTGAACTGCGACTTTAAGATCTTTTCTCGACTGTTGGCGGCGCGGATACGCCAGACCCTACGAAATGTTATCTCACCCGATCAAACGTCATTAGGAGGCGACAATAATATTCAAACAGCACTCAGTGAATATCGTGACTTGATCTCACTGGCGAGGGCATGTCGTCTGAAGGGTGCACTGGCGGCAATCGATTTTAGTCAAGCTTTCGACCGAGTGGACCACAACTATTTGGAAGCGGTCCTCCAACATATGCGGTACCCACAGCCATTCGTCACTGTCGTCATGCGACTACTCCGTGGCGCGACGTCCAAGGCGATCGTCAACGGCCGACCTTCGCAGCCCCTCACCATTTCTCGATCGATACGCCAAGGGTGCCCTCTGTCCATTTTACTTTACGCTGTGGCCATGGAACCTCTCCTCTGCGGCCTGCGCCAACGACTAACGGGTATGACGTTACGAGGCCACACTTTCCGGTGCAAAGCGTACGCTGACGACCTGGTGATTGTCATCCGCCACGGTGACGACACCGCTAGCGCACTAAATTGGATAACGAAATATGGCATGGCCACTGGTAGTCGTATCAACGTCGCAAAATCGGTGGCGATGAACATCGGGGTCGGATTGTCTGAGAACAGTGTCACCCCCTTACAGCTCAGAGATAGTTTGAAATGTCTCGGCATTGACTTTACAGACGATATACGACGGACCGCTGCTCACAACTTTCGACGGCTTTTACGGAATGTTCGGACTGGAATTGCCAACAACCGCCTACGAGCCCTGGACATCGTCCAACGGACCCAGTATGTTAACACACATTTAGCGTCACGCATTCCGCACATCGCCCAGATATTACCTATACCGGTGATGTTAGCTCGCCGTATACTTGCGGCTTTTGGGTCCTTCGTGAGTTCAGGAATGCTTTTCAAGATCAAATATGAGACTCTCACCCTTCCCCCGGATCGGGGAGGGCTTGGCCTTTATCACGTTTATGACAGAGCGGTCGCCCTATTTGTGAGCACATTAGTCAAACTACGGCACCGCCGTCCGGACAGTCTGACCAGTTTGTTAATAGAAGAACTAGCACCGCCCTCCCTGTTGCCGCCTGTGCCGATACACCATGTCCCCTCCTCGCTCTTCTACATCGGTGTCTTTGACCTCGAACTCAGTTACGTTCGACTTGCCTTACCAGCGACTCAACTGGCGACGGCAACGACGGTTTATAGGGTCCTGCAACGTGGAAGATCCGATAACGTCGTGGAGAGGAAGCACCCGAACGTCAACTGGCGAGTAGTGTGGAGGACAATTCACCACGTAACACTGGACACTGACGTCACGGCGATGTGGTATATCACTGTCAACGGTAAGCAGGTGACCAGATCACGGCTACATGCGATCCACATGGTAGACTCACCCACGTGCACGAACTGTGGCGTTCAAGACGACGATTAACACCGTCTTAGCTGTGGCGAGTCTACGGCAGTGTGGCACTTAATGAGGCAAATGTCAGCATACTTCCTTCGGGTAACGCCGAATCATATCGACCCCAAGACTATCTTATTCCCGGATGAATCGTATTACCCGCGCACTAAAACTAATGCAATGACGTGGCTTCGTGGACATGCAGTGCATTATTTGTTTCAAGACGGCACTAGGGACACTTTAGACTTTTGGAACTATTTGCAGGAACGACATTGCAAGATCCTCCGTAACCCTAAGTATCGACAATATTTTTCCAATTTTTTGTGGAGTGCGTTCCACGACCCTCCACGTAGCTGGAACATCACGGGTAAGAGAAGCTAAAATTACAATACGATGATAGAACACTACTCGGTACAACGTGGGATCTACTTTCATCATAACGAGAAGTCATACCTGGATGATACAGCAGATGGAGAGTTTCGTTGTGAACCCTCACACTCTGTAGCAGTATTTGCCCCATTTCCTCCTTTTGTCCCCGGTGCGAAAAGGTCTTCGCAGTTTTAGTTTTCCCATCCGGTGCAAGATGTAGCACTGGTTAATGGTGGTATGGATTCCACCCTTCAGTTTTGTTTCATGGTTTCCTTCGCCCCGCACTTTGCTCTCTTTCTTTATGCCTTTTTCTACAACTATTAGCATGGTTTTAGTTATGTGCGTCCCCAACTCGACGCAAAGAGTGCACTTACTAGTTTTCAGTTCCTTACTGTTAAAAAAAATTAAAAAAATAAAAATAAAAAAAAATTCAAAATAAATAAATGAATAAATAAAATTTAAAAAAATCACAATAATACACCAACTGCATCCTTTGTACCACTTCACATCCCCAGGATGGGAGGGGGGAGACATCGTGGATTGTTAATCGTAAGGGCCCGTGTTCGATTCCCAGCTGGGTCGGAGATTTTCTCCGCTCAGGGACTGGGTGTTGTGTTTCCCTCGTCATCGTCGTTTCATCCCCATCGACGCGCAAGTCGCCGAAGCGGCGTCAACTCGAAAGACTTGCACGCGGCGGACGGTCTACCCGACGGGAGACCCTAGTCATACGACATTCACATTTATTTACATCACATAAAATTGTTTTTCGAAAATTTGTGATGCGCTGGTTCATGAAGGAACAGAAAAATATGGTATGCGATACTCTAAGCCAAAGTCTCTAGGAAGTATTCATTGTCTCTCTTTCCGGTAAGTATGTGGTGTAATTGTGTAATTTTGTGCTCGAAAATTTCTGAATGTGGCAGGACACCACGTTTTCGAATTTATTTATTTATTTTGGAGCATGCAAAATGGTTAGAATATATTCAATATTGTCAAATGTGTGTACAATTTGAAGTAGATCGAAGCGGCGGCTACATCATTTCATTATCGAAGGCAAAAGGTTACAAGATGCTCGTTAAACGTCACTATAAAATTCCTGTGGCTTTGAACTATGTAGACATATGTTTTGTGTTATAAATAACAATAATAACACGATGGATGAAAGCCAAAAGCGGATAGTGCAACACCCAACATGTGAACTGATCGTAGAAGTATCTCGTGACCGATTGTGGCCGTAGCATATAGTTACATGAAGTTAGTGAGCAGCCTTAATACAGCTAAAGACTGTAGATGATTTAACGCACTTTCATTCTTTCCAGCGATAGCTACCGGGTTCCTCTTCGCGAGTATAGTTTCCTTGGTGATGAGTGCCTACGTCGCCTACGCCTATCACTGGGTGAGTAAGCTGAACAAACCAAAGGATGAAGCACCGGCAAGGGGACCGCGCTTACTAGTCACCACAGATTCCGTCCAAATTTATGGTGTGTTCCGGTCCTCGGCAGAAAAGAAGTGACAAAAGGGGGAGTTACAGAAGGCCAAGTGTTTAGAGAAAATACTACGTTCGATGCTCGTTATCATAATTGCGAAGAAGCGGCAAGAGTACAGAACGGTAATCCGAAAGTCATGGGTTGGAGTCCATTTTCGGAATTACTTTTTTTTTTAAGTTTCAGTTTTCTGGTGGTAGCTGTTGTTGTTGTTGTTGTAGTCTTCAGTCCATAGACTGGTTTTATGATGCAGCTCTCCATGCTACTCCATCCTGTGCAGGCTTCTACATCTCCGAGTAACTACTGCCACCTACATCCTTCTGCATCTGTTTAGTGTATTCATGCTTTGGTCTCCCTCTATGATTTTTACTCACCACGCTTCCCTCCAATACTAAATTGAAGATCCCTTGATGCCTCAGAACGTGTCCTACCAACCGATCCCTTCTTCTAGTCAAGTTGTGTCACAAATTCCTCTTTTCCCCAATTTAATTCAGTACCTACTCGTTAGTTGGGTTATTTACCCATCCAATCTTTTTTGTTACACTGCAAATAAACAGAAACAATGGTGAATGTACACTCCTGGAAATTGAAATAAGCACACCGTGAATTCATTGTCCCAGGAAGGGGAAACTTTATTGGCACATTCCTGGGGTCAGATACATCACATGATCACACTGACAGAACCACAGGCACATAGACACAGGCAACAGAGCATGCACAATGTCGGCACTAGTACAGTGTATATCCACCTTTCGCAGCAATGCAGGCTGCTATTCTCCCATGGAGACGATCGTAGAGATGCTGGATGTAGTCCTGTGGAACGGCTTGCCATGCCATTTCCACCTGGCGCCTCAGTTGGACCAGCGTTCGTGCTGGACGTGCAGACCGCGTGAGACGACGCTTCATCCAGTCCCAAACATGCTCAATGGGGGACAGATCCGGATCTCTTGCTGGCCAGGGTAGTTGACTTACACCTTCTAGAGCACGTTGGGTGGCACGGGATACATGCGGACGTGCATTGTCCTGTTGGAACAGCAAGTTCCCTTGCCGGTCTAGGAATGGTAGAACGATGGGTTCGATGACGGTTTGGATGTACCGTGCACTATTCAGTGTCCCCTCGACGATCACCAGTGGTGTACGGCCAGTGTGGGAGATCGCTCCCCACACCATGATGCCGGGTGTTGGCCCTGTGTGCCTCGGTCGTATGCAGTCCTGATTGTGGCGCTCACCTGCACGGCGCCAAACACGCATACGACCATCATTGGCACCAAGGCAGAAGCGACTCTCATCGCTGAAGACGACACGTCTCCATTCGTCCCTCCATTCACGCCTGTCGCGACACCACTGGAGGCGGGCTGCACGATGTTGGGGCGTGAGCGGAAGACGGCCTAACGGTGTGCGGGACCGTAGCCCAGCTTCATGGAGACGGTTGCGAATGGTCCTCGCCGATACCCCAGGAGCAACAGTGTCCCTAATTTGCTGGGAAGTGGCGGTGCGGTCCCCTACGGCACTGCGTAGGATCCTACGGTCTTGGCGTGCATCCGTGCGTCGCTGCGGTCCGGTCCCAGGTCGACGGGCACGTGCACCTTCCGCCGACCACTGGCGACAACATCGATGTACTGTGGAGACCTCACGCCCCACGTGTTGAGCAATTCGGCGGTACGTCCACCCGGCCTCCCGCATGCCCACTATACGCCCTCGCTCAAAGTCCGTCAACTGCACATACGGTTCACGTCCACGCTGTCGCGGCATGCTACCAGTGTTAAAGACTGCGATGGAGCTCCGTATGCCACGGCAAACTGGCTGACACTGACGGCGGCGGTGCACAAATGCTGCGCAGCTAGCGCCATTCGACGGCCAACACCGCGATTCCTGGTGTGTCCGCTGTGCCGTGCGTGTGATCATTGCTTGTACAGCCCTCTCGCAGTGTCCGGAGCAAGTATGGTGGGTCTGACACACCGGTGTCAATGTGTTCTTTTTTCCATTTCCAGGAAAGTATTTTATTGTTTAATGTTTTTAAAAAGGCCTAAAAGGGAAAGGTAAAGGCCAGTTTTGGATCGAAAATAAATTTCCAAGAACGTACAGCACTGCAAATTAACTTTTCCAAAAGAGACTGTAATTAAAACCTACAGGATTTCGTATATTCCGTTAGCTCTCATCAGCTGTAAGCTAAAAATTGGATCATCATGCAGGTAAAATCGACCCATCGAGAGAGAAAAGGAAATCGCCTCCCGAGGGCACTGCACCAAAATACTTTCCATTGTACATAACCAGCTAACCTCCCAAATTTCGACGAAATGAGACATTATGCATGGTTTGGTGTTAAGCAGTGCGATATGAGAGAATCGTTTATGAACGTAAACAGAGTATGTTTTAATAGAGAGGCTAATAAAAACCATGAAATTGTAAATGTTCGTTGTCTGTAAGGTGAGCAAAACGCCGGAATACCTACAATTTCTCCATTGTTTTTACGATGAGTATCACCACAGCGCTTGCAAATCACCAAACGTAAAATAATAAAAGTATCTATATGTATACACGAAGTTCTTGTGTAAGCCTTACAATACCTCCCTGGAAATTTATTTGCAGTGCCAGATTATCGTTTGCCTTTTTCTACGCCTTTTATGAAAATATTAAAAAATAAAATATAACGGTCGTTAATTCGGTCCTTTTACGGTGTACGTAACGTAAAAATGTAAAATTACTAGTCTACTCATACCACTGCACCAGTTGCTATTTGGTAACTAGGATAGCACGCGATGCCCGACCAGCACCGAAAGAGCTATATTACGAGGGCCGTTCAATAAGTAATACAACGCCGTTTATTTCTGAAAGTAGACTAATTTTATGCAGGATCCCAGTACACCATATTATTCCCCACTCTTTTGGCAGCAAACGTTATTCTTCAAAATAATATGCGTTGAATGCGACGTCCTCTCGCAACCTTACTGGGAGGCCCTGAATGTGCGCGTGGTATCCTTCTTCTGGGCGAGGTCTGAGTCAACATCTTGCTGCATCAGTAACCTCCTGCTTAATCCACGTACTGCTTCCCGTGGAGTGCATCCATCGGTGGGCCAAAAAGATGGAAGTCGGAAGGCTCGAGATCCGGGCTGCAGGATGGCCGAGAAAGAACAGTCCAATGACGTTTTGCAATCACCTCTTTGGTGCGTAGACTTGTGAGTGGCGTTGCGTTGTCACTGAGAAGGTGAAGTTAGTTTGTATTTTCTAATTTCCTGAGGGTAGCACAGAACACTTCAGAGTTAATCGTTGCACCTTGAGGTAGGACACTGAACAAATTAACCCCTTCACATTCTCAGAACACCAAATCGGTAATGACAAGTAGGCCCAGTCCCCTTGTATGTTACCTTAGTGATTATATCACAGCTACCAGTATTTTTGTTTCAAACAGCAATTAACTAGTACCAACAATTACATCCTATCTTGTAGTAACATTTGCAACAGATCATGTCTTTTAATTTTTTTATATGTAATATATTTTAATTTTTCAGCCAGTTCATAGTCCAAAGCGACATAATTCACGAAACGATAAAACAAATATTTCCAGAATCTCAAAAGAAGATTATATAATGTCAGTTTGAAAGCATACACATAAAGACGTATAATATCTGCTGATCCATCTACTTCTACACTCTGAAAGACGGTGATGGAACCAGAGGGGTTGGGGTGAGCGAGAACAGTGTCATGACCCAGAAGGGCGTCATCACCCCCCCCCAGCCCCCCACCCCCCGATATAAAAGATACATCACTTCGCTGACCACTGATGCAGACAGCTTCTTATGATTATATTAAAATATTTTAAATACTTTATGCATTTTCTTATTTAACTCTCATGCATCTGAGGTACGTTAAATGTTGGTGGGTGGGAGAGATAGTAATGTACTTTGCCTGCCCTTCCCCTCCTCACCTCCCCAGAACAAACTCTTGGATACTACGCACCTGGCAGAAGCCATCTTTTGGTTTGTGGCACTCACTTCTGAAAAGAATTCAACATACGTTGCCAAGCAACAAGCTGCATCTTGACGTCAATGCAAGAGACGTTTCATACTCCGACTGCTTACAGTGCCATATTTTCATCTGGTGCCAGAAAGTGGAACTATTATTTTCTTTTTGCATACTCCCCGAGCACACGTATTATTGAATATACTTATGATGTTTCAGCAACCTGTGATGTATACAGCTCGCAGTGCAGATAACCACCTGGTAGAACACACTGAGTGTGCAAAAGAAGCAGTTCCAATAGCACTTACATTTACCCTTATTCACTATGTAGCTGGCCGCGGTGCCCGACCGGTTCTAGGCGCTTGAGTCGGGAACTGCACGACTGGTGCGATCACAGGTTCGAATCCTGCCTCGGGTATGGATGTGTGTGATGTCCTTATGTTAGTTATGTTTAAGTAGTTCTAAGTTCTAGGGGACTGATGACCTCAGATGTTAAGTCCCATAGTGCTCAGAGACATTTGAACCATTTTTCACTATGTAAATACGTTATACGAAATATCCTCTGTCATTCAAAATTTGTATAATGATGTAACCCTTTCCCTGTAATTAATTATTCACGAAAAATACAGTGTCTATTTTTCTCAAGTTTCTCTTATTGCCAGTGTATCCCCTTGTGCACAGTACGCCGCATGTGTAGAAGTATTTAGTTGACATCGTGAGCTAGTACCGATGCCTATAAAGGGTGCTAGGGGTGTTAAGTGCAGATTTTTTAATTGCTGACTGATGACAGTGAGTGAACTGAACGACGTTATATCAATATTTACTTCAGCTGCGGACTAACAATTATAGCTATTAGCAATGGTATGTTTTCAGGTTGGTTAGTAGCTCCAAGCTCACGTGTGAGGATCCAGCCATTAATGCTTATTTTTTCTAGGGCAGCAGGTCAGGTGTTGAAGTGCGGATGTGTGGACGCAAAACGGATACTCCATACTAATAGGGATAGTCCACTTAGAGGTGCAGTTACGACCATTCAGAAAATATCAGGTAGTAACGACCATTCAGAAAATATCAGGTAGTAAATTATCTGACGTTTTTGTGGAAACACTGTTACATGCAGAAAAAAATGAACAACCAACACGCTGAAATGGGAACATTTTCAGCTATCAATGATCACAGTATATCCACTTACATCCCTAAAACCGTGTATAACCCAACTGATGAGCCAAAACATTACATGACTACCTTCTTTGTAGCGTGTTAGTCCTACGCAGCATGGAGCCAACAGGTCCTTCATAGGTTTCTGGAGGTATATGTCACCAGATTCTGCGCATAGGTCGCGCCGTTTCCATAGATTGTAAGCCTATTGTACACTACTGGCCATTAAATTGCTACATCAAGAAGAAATGCAGATGATAAACGGTATTCATCGGACAAATATATTATACTAGAACTGCCATGTGATTACATTTTCACGCAATTTGGGTGCATAGATCCTAAGAAATCGGTACCCAGAACAACCACCTCTGGCCGTAATAACGGCCTTGATACGCCTGGGCATTGAGTCAAACAGAGCTGCGATGGCGTGTACAGTTACAGCTGCCCATGCAGCTTCAACACGATACCACAGTTCATCGAGAGTAGTGACTGGCGTATTGTGACGAGCCAGTTGCTCGGCCACCATTGACCAGACGTATGAGCGGCGTTTGCGTAGAGTTTTCAATGCTAACAGGTCAGTACAGCCGATGAAATAACCTCAGAAATCAATGTGTGATGGACGACGAACGTATTCGTTAGGACAGTGCGGCGTAATCTTGTGTTAATAGACTATAACAGCAGACGACCGACGCGATAGCTTTTCACAACAGCACGACATCGCCTGCCGCGCCTCTCCTGTGCTCCTGACCGTATCGGCTGAACCATAAACGACTCGAAAATTCTCACCTGTCAGATGAGTCCCGATTTCAGTTGGTAAGAGCTGATGGTAGGGTTCGGGTGCGGCGCAGACCCCCACGAAGCTATGGACCTAAGTTGTCAACACGGCACTGTGCAAGTTGCGGGTAGCTCCATAATGCTGTGGGCCGCGTTTACGTGGAATGGGTTGGTTCTCTGGTCCATCTGAACCGATCATTGACTGGAGATGGACCGGTTTTATCTACTTGGAGACCATTTGCAGCCATTCATGGACTTCGTGTCCCCAAACAATGATGTAATTCCTACAGATGACAATGCACCATGCCACTGGTTCACAATGAATCACTATTCGTGTGGAGAACATTCTGACGATTCGAGCGCACGATTTGGCCACCCAGATTGCCGACGTGAATCCCATCGAACATTTACGGGACATAATCGACAGTTCTGTTCATGTACAAAATCCTACGTCGGCAACTCTTTCGCTATTTATGGACAGCTGTAGAGGCAGCATGGCTAAATATTTCTGCAGGGGCCTCCAATGACGTGTTCAGCCCATGCCAAATCGCGTTGTTGAGCTACGCCTGGCAAAAAGGAGGTCCAATACGATGTAAGGAGGCCTTCTGTCACCTCAGTGAGTGTGAGTAGACACAGCACTACGATCTTCCGTCTCTGCTTTGTTTATACAGGGTGATGCCGTGATAATGGTACAAACTTTGAGGGATGGAGGAGAAGGTTTAATGCATCAACTGGAGGTAAGAAACCCTCGTCCTTAAACGACCGAGTCGCTAATTATAAGCGACAATTATTCTTATACGTTTTGGGAGTGGGGCACATGTACTGGTATTGTTGTTGGTAACAGTGAAGGATATTCAACATCAGCAGGTGATAGTATGGATCAAAACAAGAGAAAGATTCCTAGCGCACATAGGCTCTAAAATGCATACCGTAAGAGCTATGAGCACTGTTTCACCTTCGATACTGTGAAACGTATCTCATTTGAATGAATGCCCATAGCTCTTAAAATGTGCATTTACCAGCCCATGTTCAAATGTGTGTGAATTCCTAAGGGACCAAACTACTGAGTTCATCGGTCCCTACGCTTACACACTACTTAAACTAACTTAACCTAACTTATGCTAAGAACAACTGTAAGGTGTCAGGCAAATCTAACACCTTCCATGAAAACTCTGACATGATAAGCAAATCCAGCAGTATGTCACATAGCTCCGAATAAATCGTGACATTAAATTAACCAAAGTAATACGATTAACGAGTGAGCAAATGGAATACCACAGATTAACACAAGAATGCCTAAATGCATGTCATAAATTCCCAACGTGAAACAGACACAGTTCCGAGGAGAGAAACGAGAACAGAAGCCGAGAGCAGAACCGTGTTAAGCTGGAAGGCCCTACGATAAGGGACGGACACCCATGTCTCCACCAACCGCCAGGACCACCCCCCAGCCCATGTTAAAAGATAGAGCCCTCCAGAAGAACAGTATAGATCTTACGATAATACTAAAAGGGCCACCCCAGCTGCAAGTTTTAGCGCGAGACTTTTTCGCGTCTCTGTTACGTTGCAAACGTTAAAAACATTGCCCCACCACGAAAAGTATAACGTTTCTCATTGGATAGACAGAATTTTTGCAGGCGGAGCTTAAGGTTAACATTGAGACCCTGATTGGTCAGATGAAAACAAAGCCAGATAGTTTTTTTTAAACCAACATCGGTAAATTGTAGTAAGGGCAACTTAGGAGAGAGTTGCTTCCGAGACGGCGCCCCCTGACGCTGCCTAACCAACGACAAGGTAATGAACGCACGCGATGCCGCATAACAGCGCATAAAGCTTCACTCAGAAGTGAGGAAGTCTCATCTGTTACACCCCCTTTTTACATAATACTAGTGTCGATCGTCAATTAAATCTCAAGGTGTTCACATTGCTACTTGAAGTAAAAATCTGAAACGCGATGATTTTTCTGTTATAGTTATTGAGAAGCCACATCAGCCACTGTAATTTACAAGTTAGATAAGTAATTAAAGACAATAGAGGGTCACTGTAGACCATTTTGATAGATTCCTCTTTTGTGAAACTTAATTTAAACCTAGATTATAGATGTGATATGGCATAGGTCATCCTTCGATCAACGCAGTTGGTTTTTATCATCCTGTATTAAAACATTTCCTTTTATCAATAGTGCAATTTATAAACAATGTTTTGTGAGTAGAATAAAATTTCCAATGGTAAACTTAACAGCTTTTTCAACGTTATTTTACCAGCTAACTAAAAATAGGAAAGCCTTGAACCCCTTCCACTACATTTAGTTACTATTAAGATTCTTTTACAGGGAGTGCATTGGAGTTGACGCTGAAATCATTAAGTATTTGGTTATATCACCGCTAGTCTCACTGAACTCTTCTGAACTCTACATGTCATGTGTGGTCTGGCGTCTCCTTACCAGCAACAGGTCCCAGGTTCAAACTAGTCAATTCCCTAAAAAGCACGCTCAGAGCGTCGTTGCGCGAAAGTGGTGGGGAGACACGACTTAGAACAACAAACAGACACCACGCAGAATGTTAGACAACACACACACACACACACACACACACACACACACACACACACACACACACATGCCCGAGGGATCGAACCTCCGGCGCGAGGGCACATCCCATGATCACTAGACTTTTTTTTTCTTCTTTTGGTCGATTACAATATCACTAGGAAGTTGGGTGTCCTATAGTCTTAGTAAAAACAGTAAACATACATGTATTCCACAGCCAGAGGTGTAGGACCGGTTTTCACTTATCACTTTCGACTCAGTCCTTTCTGGACCTGGGTCCCTTACTTGAAATTTATACATTTACCCTTCTCCACTACACCTGAAAGTGTGTAACATCATCACAGAATCCCGATGTATACTTTCCTTAGCGCGTCCCGTAACCAGACTGCATTCACTCTCGCCGTGGTAAGTTGATCGTAATGTTTCGGCTCAGCAGTCTATTCAGAGCACTCCCTACGAAACCGGCCCAGTGGTAGCTTCGGTGAGCAACAATAACAGTCCTGACATGCTGTACGCCAGGTGGGGATATTAGACAATACAGATTTTGAGGTTTCATTTCGTGTTTTCACAGGCCTATTGGGATGTGCTGCACATGGTGGCGCGCTGGTACCTCGCCTCGCAGGGCATACAGCTACTGGAACCGATCCGAGATATGGTCGTAAAAGGGCAACAAGACGTCAGCAGTTTACATCTCTTCCACGCGATATTCTCCTTATGTAAGTCTGCGCGCCTCTAGTGTCAGACTGTCTACACTGACGCAAAATATAATCCCAATACCAACAAGGAGTTTTCGACGTAAACGAAAATTGGTAGGCATGTTTCTACAGGGTGTTACAAAAGGGTACGGCCAAACTTTCAGGAAACATTCCTCACACACAAATAGAGAAAAGATGTTATGTGGACATGTGTCCGGAAACACTTACTTTCCATGTTAGAACTCATTTTAGTTTCGTCAGTATGTACTGTACTTCCTCGATTCACCGCCATTTGGCCCAATTGAAGGAAGGTAATGTTGACTTCGGTGCTTGTGTTGACACGCGACTCAATGCTCTACAGTACTAGCATCAAGCACATCAGTACGTAGCATCAACAGGTTAGTGTTCATCACGAACGTGGTTTTGCAGTCAGTGCAATGTTTACAAATGTGGAGTTGGCAGAGGCCCATTTGATGTATGGATTGGCACGGGACAATAGCCGTGCCGCGGTACGTTTGTATCGAGACAGATTACCAGACCGTAGGTATCCCGACAGGAAGACGTTCGAATCAATTAATCGGCGTCTTAGGCAGCACGGAACATTGCAGCCTATGACTCGCGACTGGGAAGACCTAGAACGACGAGGACACCTGCAATGGACGAGGCAATTCTTCGTGCAGTTGACGATAACCCTAATGTCAGTGTCAGAGAAGTTGCTGCTGTACAAGGTAACGTTGACCACGTCACTGTATGGAGAGTGCTACGGGAGAACCAGTTGTTTCCGTAACATGTACAGCGTGTGCAGGCACTATCAGCAGCTGATTGGCCTCCACGAGTACACTTCTGCGAATGGTTCATCCAACAGTGTGTCAATCCTCATTTCAGTGCAAATGTTCTCTTTAGGGATGAGGCTTCATTCCAACGTGATCAAATTCTAAATTTTCACGATCAACATATGTGGGCTGACGAGAATCCGCACGCAATTGTGCACTCACGTCATCTACACCGATTTTCTCTGAACGTTTGGGCAGGCATTGTTGATGATGTCTTGACTGGGCCCCATGTTCTTCCACCTACGCTCAATGGAACACGTTATCATGATTTCGTACGGGATACTCTACCTGTGCTGCTAGAACATGTGCCTTTACAAGTACGACACAACATGTGGTTCATGCAGGATGAAGCTCCTGCACATTTCAGTCGAAGTGTTCGTACGCTTCTCAACAACAGATTCGGTGACCGACGGATTGGTAGAGGCGGACAAATTCCATGGCCTCCACGTTCTCCTGACCTCAACCCTCTTGACTTTCATTTATGGCGGCATTTGAAAGCTCTTGTCTACGCAACCCCGGTACCAAATGTAGAGACTCTTCGTGCTCGTATTGTGGACGGCTGTGATACAATATGCCATTCTCCAGGGCTGCATCAGCGCATCAGGAATTCCATGCGACGGAGGGTGGATGCATGTTTCCTCGCTAACGGAGGACATTTTGAACATTTCCTGTAACAAAGTGTTTGAAGTCACGCTGGTACGTTCTGTTGCTGTGTGTTTCCATTCCATGATGAATGTGATTTGAAAAGAAGTAATAAAATGAGCTCTAACATGGAAAGTAAGCGTTTCCGGACACATGTCCACATAACATATTTTCTTTCTTTGTGTGTGAGGAATGTTTCCTGAAAGTTTGGCCGCACCTTTTCGTAACACCCTGTATATCTGAATGACGGTGTTTTGCGTATGGCTCTGGAGCATCGTACTGCATCTGCAGCAGCAATCTGAGCAGCAGTTGGCACCACAATGACACAACGAACTGTTACAGATCGGTTACATCAATGACAGTTCCGAGCCAGTCGCTCTGTAGCGTGCATTTCATTGACCCCGAACCACGACCGCTTGCGACTGCAATGGTATCAAGCGAGGGGTGGTTCAAGGGCAAGGTGGATGTCTGTTGTATTTTCTTGGCGAAACGTGGTTCGGCCTCGGTGCCGGTGATGGTTGAATGTTGGTCAGAAGAAGACCTGTAGCCAACCTGGTGTGGGTGCTAGACACACTGGGCCGACACCTCGAGTTATCGTCTGCGGTGCGATTTCGTATGACACCAGGAACACTCTGCATTTGTACCACACACCCTGACTGGAAATCTGTACGTCATGCTGTTGGTTCGACCTGGTGTGCTGCCATTCATACCAACAAGATAACGCTCGCCCGCATACCGCTGTTGTAACCCAACGAGCTCCAACGAGTGTCGAGATGTCGTCTTGGCCTGCTCTATCACCAGATCTGTCTCCAGTAAGATATCGACATATGGGAAATCATTTGATGATAACTGCAGCGTCATCCACAAACAGCATTATTCATCCATGTACTGCCCGGTCAGTTGTAAGAGACACGGAACACCATCCCACAAACAGATATCCGGCACTTACAGAACACAGTGAATGCACGTTTGTATGCTTGAAGTCAACATTCTGGTGGTCACACATGTTATTAACTTACCAGCAATTCACTTTTTCAGTAACTTGTGATACTGAAGTGATAATCACTCAATTATATTACCTAAACAAATGTATTCCCGAAATTTAGTTACTGTGAATTAATTATTTTTTGGTGTTGCGATTTTTCACCACCAGTGCATCAGCTGTACGGTACCCACAATAAAAATTAAATCACCCACAAAAGACATCACGCAGATACCATGTAACACTGTCTCTACCCCAAGCGACCAAAAAAAGCACTGCTCATTCCCGTTTTCAAGGATCTCAGGACACATGCACGTAATTACGGGCCTATAACGTTGACGTCAGTCTGTTCTGTAATTATACAACATGCTTTAGCTCAAGGATTATCACGTTTTCGGAGAACAAAAATCTCCTCCATTAAAATGAACATGGATTTCGCAGACGGAGATACTGCGAAACTCAGTTTGCACTGCTCCTCCATCACATCCACAGTGCTGTAGTTGACAGTAATCAGATTTCTTTGACTTTAGGAAGGCATTTGACCCCGTGTTGCACTGCCATTTAGTGAAAAAAACAAGACCAGATTTGATCCTGGATTCAGGACTTCCTTGCAGGTAAAGCTCGACACGTCGCTCTTAACGGATCAAAATCGACAGATGTAAATGTCGTTTACGGAGTACCCGAAGGAAGTGTGATGGGATCGCTAATGTTAACGATGTACACTCATGCTCATAAATTAAGGATAATTCTGATACGTGGTGAAACAACGCTCTGGTGTGCGGTTTGCGGGTTTAAATCACCTCGGGGTATGACCATGTGGTGCCTCTGACCAGCGGTCGTCGCGCGGTGGCGCAGGAAGCAGCCCACATACACAGAGGTGTGTTGGTGCATGTCAGAGTACGGTGCAGCGAGTAAGTGTGCAGACGTTTTCTGACGTGCTAATGGTGACTGTGTGTTTAAAATGGCTCAAACAACACATATTGATGACGTCATGAGGGGAAGAATACTAGGGCGACTGGAGGCTGGTCAAACACAGCAGGTCGTAGCACGGGCCCTCCAATTTCTATTGTAGGAATTATTATATTCATTGTAATTTTATGAGAAAGAATGATTACAAACCGAGCAATTATATTCAGAGCTAATATAAGAAGATCAACTACAAAGTGTTATCTCAAGGTTATGGCAACGATTCCAGCAGACAGGTAACGTTTCCAGGTGCTACAGTACGTGACGTCCACACTGTACAACACCACAAGGAGACCGATATCTCACCATCAGTGCCCGCAGACGGCCACAGAGTATTGCAGATAGCCTTGCTCGGGACCTTACAGCAGCCACTGGAACAGTTGTCTCCAGACACACAGTCTACAGACGACTGAACAGATGGTTTATTCGCCCAGAGACCTGCAAGGTGTATTCCACTGAACCCTGGTCACAGGGGAGCCCGTAAAGCCTGGTGTCAAGAAACAGTACATGGCCATTGGAACAGTGGTCCCAGGTTATGTTCACGGACGAGTCCAGGTATAGTCTGAACTCTGATTCTCGCCGGATTTTCATCTGACGTGGACCAGAAACCAGATATCAACCCCTCAATATACTTGAAAGGGACCTGTATGAAGGTCGTGGTTTGATGATGTTGGGTGGGATTATGACTGGTGCACGCAAACCCCTGCATGTCTTTGACAGAGGAACTGTAACAGGTCAGGTGTATCGTGACGTCATTTTGCACCATTATGTCCTTCTTTTCAGGGGTGCAGTGGGTCCCACCTTCCTCCTGGTGAATGATAACGCACGGCCCCACCCAGCTGCCATGAAGAAGGAGTACCTTGAAACAGAAGATATCAGGCGAATGGAGTGGCCTGCCTGTTCTCCAGACCTAAATCCCATCGAGCACGTGCTGGATGCTCTCGTTCGACGTATTGCTGCACGTCTTCAAACCCCTAGGACACTTCAGGAGCTCCGACAGGCACTGGTGCAAGAGTGGGAGGCTATACCCCCAGCAGCTGCTCGACGACCTAATCCAGAGTATGCCAACCTGTTGTGCGGCCTGTGTACGTGTGCATGGTGATCATATCGCATATTGATGTAGGGTTCCTGCGCAGGAAACCGTGGCGTTTTTCTAGCACATGTGTTTCGGGACAGTTTTCTCAACTTACTACAAATACCGTGAACTTACAGATCTGTGTCGTGTGTGTGTGTTCCCTATGTGCCTATACTATGAGCGCCAGTTTTGTGTAGTGCCACGTTGTGTGTCACCACATTCTGCAATTATCCTTAATTTATGGGCATGAGTGTATATACAGGACGTAGTAGAGAGCGGCGGATGCTCTTTAAGATTATTCGTAGATGATGACGTTCTCTATAAGGAAGTATTAACGCCAGAAGACAGCATCAATTTGCTGAATGACCTGCAGAGTATTGATGAATGGTACAGTCTCTCTCAGCTGACCCTGAACATAAATAAATGTAACAATATTGCACATACATAGGAAGAGAAATGCACTACTTCACAACCACATTATTGATGACAAATTGCTGGACACAGTATTTACCCTCAAATATCTCGGAGCAACTATGTAAAGCAACCTTCAATGAAACGATCAACTAAAGCAAATAGTAGTAGAAGTGAACGCAGTCAGAGATTCATAGGAAGGATCTTAAGGAAATGTAACTCAGCCACGAAGCAACTGGATTATAAGGCGATTGTTCGAACGGTTCCTGGGTACTGATCATCACTATAGAATTCTTACGAGGTAGAGCTAATGTAAGAGATACAGAACATTCAACGAAGAGCAGCGCGTTTCGTCACGGGATGGTTTGGTCAGCGCGAGAGCATTACAGAGGTCTCAACAAACTCAAGCGTCAGACACGCTACACGACAGGCGTTGTCCATCACAGAGAGGTTTACTACTGAAATTTCGGGAGAGAAATTTCCGCGAAGGGTCGGACAACGTATTACTTCCGCCCTCACACATCTCGCGAAACGACCGCGACGAGAAAACTCGAGAAATTAGAGTTAACGGAAAGGTTTACCAACAATCATTCTTCCCAAGCGCCATTCACGAATGAAACAGGGGAGAGGGGAATCAGTCAGTGGCACGGGAAGAACCCTCCAGCACCCTCCGTTGGGTGGCTTGCGGAGTACTGATACAGATTTAGATGTAAATGAAACCGTAATAATGGTTTCAGTTCTCCGTGGAGAGCGTTCACAAGTTTGTTTCGGCCTGCCATATCCGTCTGAAGCCACTCATTGATGATCAGATTCAGATTACGTAGAGCTGCCAAATTGCGGAGATGTCGATTGCTAGAGTTCACCAGCTGTTCTCATCAGTCCCTTTTTTTTCTTTTGGACGTGTGATTAAAATCAGCTGACTTAGCGGACCAGTCAAGGCGCAGTACAGTGTCCCAGTGCTCAACAAGCCCTGTATGTGCAGCTCATGCTTCTCTCATGTTCGAAGACTGGATGGCCCGTAACAAACACGTCGTGATGATTACGTAGACGAAAGAGCAACAGGTGTCCATCGAAAATACTGAAATAAATAGCCTGGTTCATGTTCACGGCAATGCAAATGAGTGGGCCCAAGTCGTAATACGGAAAACACCCCCAAAAAGATCGCAGAGCCACATGTGGCCTCAACTGCATCCCCCACACACGGTAGGTTGAATGTTTCGTTCGTCCATCGGAGCACTCTGTGCATTGTATCATGGGTAAAAGAGGCAAAGGCGCGGCTCGTGGGACTGCACTACACTCTTCTAGCCCGCTACTGTCCAGTTTTTTGCCACACTGAAGACGTGCAGCTTCATCTGCCGCTGTGTACAACGTCAGTTTGCGAGGTACCCTCCACCGAGTGTCCATTAAATGCAGTTCCCTTCGCAATGTTCGATCAGAAATTGGTTGAGAACGACCCGCATACAGTGGCGAGAAAAATTCGTTTCGTGGTTGGACGCGGACTGTCGACGACAAGGCATTCCCTGTACACACGATGAACAGTCGGCGTTCATATTCCAACAAATTTGGTTACTTCAGTCAAAGTAAGGTCACGGGCAGGTGGAAATACGATAGCTCCTTTCTCCCATTCCGTCTCATCTATACGTCGCATAGAACCTTTAAAATTATGTATTCCACAAAAATTGTTGAGTGTGCTTTTTTTTTTTTTTTTTTTTTTTTGCTCTTGTCGTTATTGTACTGGGCTTTTCCTGAGTTGCACTGAATTTTATTTGCCTGCGAAACGTTTTTGTGTATAAAACACAAAGGACAATAATCGGCAAATCAAAGACATGAATAGACCCATTTGACACAGCTACGCTACTATCGTTTGATATCACATAAGTGTAGAACCACATACAAGCTGAAGCAGTAATCAGAATAATTAGCAACAACTAATATAGACTAATATTATATCAGGTAAACAGTCGCAAGAAGTCTCAACCATTCTGTAATCACTTCCAACAGGAATTACTACTATTAGGATCAGCGAAAAGTGGCTATTGGCCTATATCTTCCTCAGTGACCTACAAAAAAAATCTTTGAAGAAATACTAACGCCTAAACAGTAGAAAATAGTATACTGCTACAGCTAAGTTGATGACGTAATACGCTTGCTATATGAAACACATGACTGGGTAATACAGTTACACGGAGACATCAATACTAGCCGTCCGTAGTTCCTGGTCTACCGACTAGCGTTGCTGCCTCTGGATCACGGAGTCCCGGGTTCGATTCTCGGCCGGGTTGGGGATTTTCTCTGCCAGAACTGGGTGCCTGTCTTGTCCTCACCATACCATCATCATCATTTGCGACAGTAGCTAGACTGAACTGTGTAAAAATTGGGACTTTCTACGGGCGCTGTAGACCACGCAGTTGATCGCCCCACAAACCAATCATCATCATCAATGCAACCTACCCAAGCATCCATTTCACCCTTGAAACTGAAGACCACAATGAAAAATAAAATAACATTCCATGACATCGGAAAAGAGAACAAGAACCACAAACACCGGTTATGATCACGCAGAAAAGCTACATCTACAGCAACACATAACACAGCAAACCACCGCACAGTGCAAAACCAAGCAAGAGTCAGATACCTGCTGCACCGACTCAAAGCGAACAGATTCCCAATGGCTACAGGTAGCTACACACAAGAACACTGGGCGTACTGTTTGTTCGACGTAAGAATGGCCACACTCCCAACCTAATGTTGTAGACCCCAAGTGTTCCGAGACCTGTTGCGGCTTTAAATGGTCTCGTTAAGTAATGGATTTTTGTTGAGAGCCTGAATATCGGTTTGAGCTTGTGTATTTTCAGCAGGCGGCTTACCTTGCCCGAGACAGACAGAGATAGAGAGATTAAGCTCTCTGTCAAGAGTCACCGCACGACGGCTTCTTGCACACCTTAGAAATCTACAGCTGAGACGGAAGGAGGGGAGGTGTGTTGGGGGCGGAGGACCGCATCGTAGCTGCTAGTAATTAGTGTGGCGTTCCCCGCAAAACATGCTGAACCTGTGCTAGGGAGGGCGGTTATAGGTGAGACAACCACTCATTAGTTTTTTTCAATGCCTGTTTAGCCTGACTGTTAAAACCGTTCAAAATAATCTTTTTCCGAAATAACCCATTTTCGGTTTTCTATTCCCATTATTTACTATAGTAAACGTACGAACCGAGCAATGATTGAAAAATATTGACTCACTCACATCAAGATATACAGGAACAAAATATTAAATTAAACAACCGAATAAAAGGGAAACTTAGTCCGTCCACCATTCCGTGCTCTTCTCGATACGTGATAAGTGGTTGAATGCTGCAAAAAACTGCAGTATTTTCCTATTGATTCGTATTTTTTCTAAACTCTCCTCAAAATCATGCAATCAGGGATCGTTCCAACATTTGGCCATTATGAACAGTCAGTGCTAAAGGATGAAAACTGAAGTTGAAAAACTTTATGTTTCTTGTTAATTTATCTGCTTTCAAGCAGATAAAGAGTTATTATGTAGACACAGGCAGCAGTTCATCAAGTTGCTATTTATACAATAAACTATGAATGAATTATTGTTAAATTTTTAATTTACTGCTGTTACCGTAAGCTCCTTCCTCTTTTATTCTTTCATAGAAATGACAGACGAACTTTTAGTCTTTTAAAGCAAATTAAGCTTTGCGCTTCATTCCTACGTCACTTTGTAAAATATTCACATACTACGGTTGGCGCCATTCTAATACACAACGGATGTCCGGCGACGACAGTACGAAACTGCGGTACAGACCAGAAGGGGCACGTCTTGAACAGTGAACGTACACGCGGACCACTAACAGGCCACAACACACGGTAAGAGGGACCACTATCGTCTCAGCAATGCTGTACCAATTCTTAGGCCGTATGTTTGTTGCTAGTTCCGTCAGCATTGTCCTTAAAAAAGGACTGATGGCTTTTCCCAATTTCTGTAAAAACGCAGTGTTTAAAAGCAATGCTAATTTTTTGAATAAAATTTGCTTGTTTGTTAAAAAGATTTATTTAAAATAGCTACTATGGCTACCTGATATTTCTTTTTTTTACCCGGTTGTTGTTGTAGTTTTGGTCTTCAGTCCAGAGACTGGTTTGATTCAACTCTCCATGCTACTCGATCCTGTGCAAGCTTCTTCATCTCCAAGTAACTACTGCAACCTACATCCTTCTGAATCTGTTTACTGTATTTATCTCTTGATGTCCCTCTATGATTTTTACCCGACATGCTTCTCAACAATACTAAACTGGTGATCCCCTGATGCCTCAGACTGTGTCCTACCAACCGATCCCTTCTTCTAGTCAAGTTGTACCACAAACTCCTCTTCTCGCCAATTCTATTCAATACCTCCTCATTAGTTATGTGATCTACCCATCTAATCTTCAGCATTCTTCTCTAGCACCACATTTCGAAAGCTTCAATTCTCTTCTTGTCAAACTAGTTATCGTCCATATTTAACTTCCGTACTTGGCTACACTCCATACAAATACCTTCAGAAACGACTTCCTGACATTTAAATCTATACTCGATGTTAACAAATTTCTCTTCTTTAGAAACGATTTCCTTGCCATTGCCAGTCTACATTTTATATCCTCTCTACTTCGACCATCATCAGTTATTTTGCTCCCAAATAGCAAAATTCATTTACTACTTTAAGCGTCTCATTTCCTAATCTAATTCCCTCAGCATCACCCGTCTTAATTCGACTACATTCCATTATCCTCGTTTTGCTTTTGTTGATGTTCATCTTATATCCTCCTTTCAAGACACTATCCATTCCGTTCAACTGCTCTTCCAAGTCCTTTGCTGTCTCTGACAGAATTACAATGTCATCGGCGAACCTCAAAGTTTTTATTTCTTCTCCATGGATTTTAATACCTACTCCGTATTTTTCTTTTGTTTCCGTCACTGCTTGCTCAATATAGAGATTGAATAACATCGGGGAGAAGCTACAACCCTGTCTCACTCGCTTCGCAACCACTGATTCCCTTTCATGTCCATCCCCTCTTCTAACTGCTATCTGGTTTCTGTACAAATTTAAATAGCCTTTCGCTCCCTGTATTTTACCCCTGTCACCTTCAGAATTTGGAAGAGAGTATTCCAGTCAACATTGTCAAAAGCTTTCTCTAATTGTACAAATGCTAGAAACGTAGGTTTGTCTTTCCTTAATCTATCTTCTAAGATAAGTCGGTAGGTTCAGTATTGCCTCACGTGTTCCAACATTTCTACGGAATCCACACTGCTCTTCCCCGAGGTCGGCCTCTACCGCTTTTTCCATTCGTCTGTAAAGAATTCTTGTTAGTTTGTATAATCGTGAGTTATTAAACTGATAGTTCGGTAATTTTCACCCCTGTCAACACCTGCTTTCTTTGGGATTGGAATTATTATATTCTTCTTGAAATCTGAGGGTATTTCGCCTGTCTCATACATCTTGCTCACCAGATGGTAGAGTTTTGTCAGGACTGTCAGTAGTTCTAATGGAATGTTGTCTACTCCCGGGGCCTTGTTTCGACTTAGGTCTTTCAGTGCTTTGTAAAACTCTTGACGCAGTATCATATCTCCCATTTCATCTTCATCTATATCCTCTTCCATTTCCATAATATTGCCATCAGGTACATCGCCCCTGCATAGACCCTCTACATATTCCTTCCCCCTTTCTGCCTTCCCTTCTTTGCATAGAACGCGATTTCCATCTGAGCTTTTGATATTCATGCAAGTGGTTCTCTTTTCTCCGAAGGTCTCTTTAATTTTCCTGCACGCAGTATCTGTCTTAACGGTTATTAGGAAAAAAAACACCTATTATAACCGACACCTAATAAATACCGAAAAATACCGGTTATCCAGAATTAAAATACCATTATCGGTTTGAACCGGTCCTTTTTCTCCATCCCTAAGCTGTACTCAAAACGTGCTTGTACCGCATGCGTTCTCAAACAACTTGGCAGCTTCCAGTCGGTGCACTCTCCCTGTTCGCAGGCTCCAGGGTGGCGACCATTGCCGCGGCGTTCATCGCCTGGAAGCAGCTGCCAGTGTGACGTGGCTCCAGCGGCGAGGACCCAAGCCAGCTACAGCTGCTTACGTCATCTCCACAGCTCCCGCCCTCATTGTCGCAGATTCTCAGTGCACCAGCTCTAATACTATTCCTCGTCAAAATTACGCTGCTAATCAAGAATCATTTTCGTCATTTCGTTTCTGTCCGCCATTCCGCTGATGCAAAAGTCGTTTCGTCTGTATTATGTAATCTTCCAAGTTCATGTTTGCAATATAGAACTGGATACAAAAAATGATCGGATGTAGGATCCAAGCATATCATAAAAAATCGATGTACATATGAATGTACGTATGTACACTGGAGAGCCAAAGAAACTGTTACACCTGCCTAGCATCGTGTAGGGCCCCCCGCGAACACGCAGAAGTGCCACAACACGTCGTGACATAGACTCGACTAATGTCTGATGTAGTGCTGGAGAGGGAACTGACACCATGAATCCTGCAGAGCTGTCCATAAAGCCGTAAGAGAGCGAGGAGGTGGAGGTCTCTTCTGAACGGCACGTTGCAAGGTATCCCAGATAAGCTTAATCATGCAAATTTCTGGGGAGTCTGGTAGACAGCGGAAGTGTTTTAAACTCAGAAGAGTGTTCCTGGAGCGACTCCGTAGCAATTCTGGACGTGTGGGGTGTCAGATTGTCCTGCTGGAATTGCTCAAGCCCGTCGAAATACGCAATGGATATGAATGGATGCAGGCGATCAACAGGATGCTTACGAACGTGTCACCTGTCAGAGTCGTATGTAGACGTACCAGGCGTCCCATGCCACCCTAACTGCACACGCCGTACACCATTATAGAGTCTCCACCAGCTTGAAGAGTCCCCTGATGGCATGCAGGGTCCATGGAATCGTGAGGTTGTCTCTATGCCCGTACACGTCCATCCGCTCGATACAATTTGAAACGAGGCTTATCAGACGAGGCAAGATGTTTCCAGTCATCAACAGTCCAATGTCGGTGTTGACGGGCCCAGGCGAGGCGTAGAGCTTTGTGTCGTGCAGTTGCCAAGGGTACACGAGTGGGCCTTCGGCTCCGGAAACCCCATACGATGATTTTTCTTTGAACGATTCGCATGCTAACACTTGTTCTTGGCCCACCATTGTAGCAATTTGCGGAAGGGTTGCATTTCTGTCACGTTGAAGGATTGTCTTCAGTCGTCATTGGACCCGATCTTTATGGATCTTTTTCGGCCGCAGCGATGTCAGAGATTTGATGTTTTACCGGTTTCCTGATATTCACGGTACACTCGTGAAATGGTCGTACCGAAAAATCACCACTTCACTTATACCTCGGAGATGCTGTGTTGCATCGCGCCGACTATAGCATCACGTTCAAACTCACTTCAATCTTGTAGCAGCAGTTAACCGATCTAACAACTGCGACAGGCACTTGTGTTTTATAAGCGCCGCCGACCCCAGCGCCGTATTCTGCCTGTTTACATATCTCTGCATTTGGATACGCATGTCTGTAACAGTTTCTTTGGCGCTTCAGTGTATGTATGAATATACGTATGTTTCACATCTGCTCCTAAATTTCAACCGGACTTGGTACATATATCATTTACTGTCTGGAAGGAATCGCTCTGCAGGTAGAGCTTGCTATCTCTCAAAGAAGCGGTGGCGGGGTTGAAATAACGTTGTAGCCCACAACATGCCAGTACCCATACTTTATTCAGGCGGTATTCGAGAACGAGAGCACTTAGTTACTTGCAATTAAATTTACACATCACTTCAAACCTCTTCGAAACCTCTTTTTTTTTTTTTTTTTTTTTACTGACTGTCCCCACAAATCGATAAAAGGAAGAAAGATAATTTGCTTACTGTACTTTCGTCATTCATGCAGTAAAACTAGATATGATAAGATATGTCGATGATATAGCTGTCCTGGCTGAAAGTGAAGAAGATCTTGTAGTCCTACTGAATAGAATGGATAAAGTTATGGGTGAAGAATATAATATGAGAATTAATAAAGCAAAAACAAAAGTAATGGCATGCGACAAAGAAGATCAAGTGGAAGTCCAAGTTCATGTAGGCAATGAACTGCTTGAACAAGTTGATAAATTTACTTATCTGGGCAGTAATATTACCAGGGATGGAAGGAGCAAGGCAGAAGTGAGAAGTAGAATAGCTCAAGCAAAGGCTGCTTTTAACAAGAAGAAAAACATATTAACATCTAAGAGCATCAGCCTTGAAATCAGGAAAAGATTTTTGAAATCATATGTGTGGAGTGTGGCATGCTATGGGTGTGAAACATGGACTCTCGGGACAGAGGAAGACCAGAAGCTAAATTCTTTTGAAATGTGGTGCTATAGACGCATGCTCAAAAAAAATGGATCGACAAGGTCACAAACGAAGTGGTTCTGGAAAGAGCAGGTGAGAAGAGAAGCTTCTGGAGTTTCATTTTTATAAGAAGAGTCCAATTTACAGGCCATCTATTTAGACATAAAGGACTCCTGAACACAATCATAGAGGGATATGTCGAGGGAAAAAGAACAAGAGGAAGACCACGGCTGAGGTACATGGATCAAATCGTGAAAGATGTGGGATGTAACACCGATAAAGAAATGAAGAGAAAAGCTGAAAGACGCACAGAATGGAGACAAGCTGCCATTGTAGCTGTTGCAAACCAATCCCTGGATTGACCACTACAGAAGAAGAAGAAGCAGTAAAACTGCAGTATTGCTCCTCTTCTGCTAACGCTACTCGCAACAGATTTTGCTGGTGTTGATCACATATATTACTCGATGAACCAGAAAATTGTATCAATGTGCGACACATAGTTCAGGGTGTGTGACGTAATTAACATTGCGCTGCGTGAAAAAACTGCAGGGAGAAATTAGCTAGAAATACAGGTGAAATACGTGACATGTATGTACGTGGGCAAATCGAAGGGTAAAAATCTCTTCCTAACTTCTGGAACGATGTCACTCAAATTTGATACACATGTTAGTTACGATCTGGAAAGAATTACTGTGGTGCCAAGATCTACCAACCTCCTGGTAGGAAGGTGTGGTAACTGGGAGAGAGAAGGGGAAAGGAGGAGATGGACAAAGATAGGGAAGAGGAGATGGACGGAAAAAACGGCGAGGAGGAGATGCCAGTGAAGGAAAGAGGAAGACATAACATACAAAGACAGGTGGGAGTAAGGGATGGGCAGTGTGAATGGGGAGCAGGAGATGGACACAGAGAGGAGGAGGAGGATATGAATGACAAGAGATGAGAGGATTAGATGGATAGAGAGTGGGATTGGAGGAGACAGGGGGGGGGGGGAGGTAAAGATGGCAGAGTGAGTGAGAAGGAGGAGATGCACCCAGAAAGGAGGAGGAGGATATGAACGGCATGAGAGGAGAGGAAGAGATGGACAAAGAGAGGGCGAGGAGGAGATGAACAGTGGGGGAGAGGGAGGAGGGAGAGGAGGTAGAGATGGACAAAGAGAGGACGTGAGAAAGTGATGGAATTAGAAGGGGGAAGAGCACATGGACAGAGGAGAAAGGAGCAGGTGGCCATAATGTAGGATGGAGTAGATGGTCACGGAGAGTGGTAGTAAGAGATGGACAGGGAGAGCAGCTGAAGCATATGCACATAAACAGAGGGTGGGTGAGGTGGACAGAAAGGGGGTGTAGGAGACGGACATAGAGTGGGGGTGGGGAGGGGGACCGTGGTAGAGAAAGTATCGATAACAGCGACATAAAACAACAGTAATCAATATATAAACAATTAAAATGAAGGAGTAATAGGAGAAATCTAACGCATAAGTTACTGATGTTGTCTACAAAGGCTTATATAAAATTCTAACCAGAAGTTTACGTCAGTAGGTATATGTGAGCGAGAACACGCGTGCGCGCGCGCGCGTTTGTGTGTGTGTGTGTGTGTGTGTGTGTGTGTGTGTGTGTGTGTGTCAACGATGACGTCAATTCAACTCAGCTTGATCACCACTACGCGGCTTAAAATGAAGACTCAGTCACGGAGCCCCCAACACGAAAAGCAATACTTCTGATGTAAACGATGTGGCCACCGCCTCTCTGCTGCGGATTAACAGTGTCACAGGTTTTATTGATTTTGTTCATCTCGTAAAGGTGATCATGCTATTGAGGCGTTCCAGAAGCTATAGCACGATGTGTCGTCCAGTCTTTAATTACAGCTTGTCGAACAATATTGTGACATTTCTGTGTCGCCCGTTTCTGCCACCCGCTTTCCTAAGACGTTCTTTCGACAGCTTCCACAACCTTGGTGTTAGAGCCACAACCCTCCTCGTCTCAGAACGATTTGTCGGGCCTGGTTTCCAGAAGAACTGGCGTGAGTGGGCTCGTGGGCTCGTATGAGCTATCAGTGTCTGCACAGTAAATTGGCCCGTCATGTACCTGTGCCCTCTGGAGAATTTCCGGACACGGCCGTGCGCTCTGCACCTGTCCATATTGATGTTATGGCACCTCTTGATTCTTCCAGTGTAATGTTATCTGGTCAATCCTTCTGAGCGTTTTACTCGCTAGCCGTAAGGCGTGCCAGTTGGCAAGATATCACTAGAAACGTTAGCCTTTGCTTTCATATCAAATTGAGTTTCTCGCATCGCTTGTCTGCTGCCCATTACTATATATCACGGACACAATACGATTAGAATTTACTTAACCAGCTTAGCAATTTCTGTGGCTCTCTTCATCTCCAGACAGCCAGTCATCAACTGGTGAGCAGTCGCATGATTAAAAAATGTCTCCGTTCTTTTCTGGCTCCATTAACGTGTCATGCCGTCAGTTGGACAATTGCATCATGTATGGTCCTACTTGGCCACCGCACTGTTTGCAAAACGTACTTACAAGGAAACCCTTGCATACGAGACCAATTATCCTTACGGTATTCGGACGCCCCACATGTTGTCTACCATGCAACCACAATATTAGTTGCTAATGGAATAGGGGGTGGGAATGGAGGTATCCAATGGTGAAAGCAGCGTGAGGTTACGGAGCGCAGTTGGACTGCTTAGTAGACGAGTAACTCAAGACCAGTGCTACAGTGCTAGTGATGTTAACACAATGCAGAACAACTGGAAATACTCTCTTTCAAATTCTGAAAGTCGCAGGGGTAAAATACAGGGAGCGAAAGATTATTTACAATTTGTACAGAAACCAGATGGCAGTTATAAGAGTCGAGGAGCACGAAAGGAAAGCAGTGGTTCGGAAGCGAGTGAGACAGGGTTGTAGCCTCTCCCCGATATTATTCAATCTGTATATACAGCAAGCAGTAAAGGAAACAAAAGAAAAATTCGGAGTAGGTATTAAAATCCACGGAGAAAAATTTAAAACATTGCGATTCCCCGATGATATTGTAATTCTGTCAGAGACAGCAAAGGACTTGGAAGAACAGTTGAACGGATTGGACAGTCTTGAAAGGAGGGTATACGATGAACATCAACAAAAGCAAAACGAGGGTAATGGAATGTAGTCAAATTAAGTCGGGTGATGCTGAGGGAATTAGATTAGGAAATGAGACACTTCAAGTAGTAAAGGAGTTTTGCTATTTGGGGAACAAAATACCTGATGATGCTCGAAGTAGAGAGGATATAAAATGTAGACTGGCAATGGCGAGGAAAGCGTTTCTGAAGAACAGAAATTTGTTAACATCGAGTATAGGTTTAAGTGTCAGGAAGTCGTTTCCGAAAGTATTTGTATGCAGTGTAGGCGTGTATGGAACTGTAACGTGGACAATAAATAGTTTAGACAAGAAGAGAATAGATGCTTTCGAAATGCGGTGCTACAGAAGAATGCTGAAGATTAGATGGGTAGATCACATAACTAATGAGGAGGTATTGAATAGAATTGAGGAGAAGAGGAGTTTGTGGCACAACTTGATTAGAAGAAGGGATCGGTTGGTAGGACATGTTTTGAGGCATCAGGGAATCACCAATTTAGTAATGGAGGGTAAAAATCGTAGAGGGAGACCAAGAGATGAATACACTAAGCAGATTCAGAAGGATGTAAGCTGTAGTAGGTACTGGGAGACGAAGAAGCCTGCACAGGATAGAGTAGCATAGAGAGCTGCATCAAACCAGTCTGAGGACTGAAGAGAACAACAACAACAACATCTGCAACAACAGTTGCCGAAGTTGACATTTCGTCAGAAAGGAACACAAGGAATTTCGCAGACTGACAAAGGAGTGGCAGATGAAATATTAGCGTTTCTGCAAGACGGGTCTGTCGAACGTGTGGTGCCGCGTACTCTCGACTGTGCGAACAACGAACGTGAGGAGTACAACGATGTCGATGTGTGCTGAAAAAGAGAACATAATTCTGAAACAGGTGTCAAGCGATGTAGATCATTATCCTTGTCGGACATGGAGCCACAAATCCCGTCTGCAGTGAAACGTAGTAGAGGACAATGGTTGTACAAGCAGCAGGTTCAGAAACATAATTACGTGCAAGTACAATCATCCACAGCATAGAAAAAAACTATTGTGAACACATTTCGGTTAAGTCGCAGCAATATGATCGTGTAACGCATAAGGAAAAATACAGACATTGAAAGGCGGACCAAGCGCACTAGCAACAAAAAGTAGTGATGCCGTGTTTCAAGGATGCTCTGTAAAATTTACAGTGATTTCACAAGTGGTTGCACAACTTCAAACAGCGCTGCAAAATTGCAAAACATAAGATAACGAAATTTCAAACAAAGCATCAATTTAACGATACACAGCAAACTGAGGAATCGGACCGAAAATTTGTAGACGAGATAAAGGAACTTATTCCATCGTTCTGTACGGAATTTAATATCAGCTCCAACTAATCAGGATTTGAAGAGGAAATGCATACGAAAGGAGCCCTGGGAATTGGAGTTACCAAGAGAGTTGCATCAAAATCATCCAACATCAATGCCTTAATTCATTTATATTCAATTATTCCGAATGTTAATCTGGATGGTAAAGTGGCTGGGAAGCTATTTATCGTGATGCGAGAAGCTGAAGGTGCTCTGCTCCCTACGATTCTTCCTCGTGTGCGTGATCTTGTAATGGCAGTAGGGAATATTTACCTCACAGCAAGCAAGAGCGGGAACGTGGGTGAAAGACAATTGCGACTATGGTCAATAGTTGGTCTAAATTACTTCTTTTGCTTGGTTCCTGGTCTGCGTATAGAAATCATACTCCTCTATAGGAAACCACCCCTCTTAAGAAGTGTCACACTGAAGTTAACAGCCGACCGAAGTGGCCGCGCGGTTCTGGCGCTGCAGTCTGGAACCGCGGGACCGCTACGGTCGCAGGTTCGAATCCTGCCTCGGGCATGGATGTGTGTGGTGTCCTTAGGTTCGTTAGGTTTAACTGGTTCTAAGTTCTAGGGGACTAATGACCTCAGCAGTTGAGTCCCATAGTGCTCAGAGCCATTTGAACCATTTTTTTGAAGTTAACACCAGCCGTGACCACTCGACAAATTCCTCCTCTGGATGTTGTTTTTTACGTGCCTACAAAACGTATCATCACGCTATCTGCAGCTATGCGAAAAAGGGTAGCCAGTTTCACGATACGTTCCATCAAAAAGTGTTTCGCATTCGGTTGCATGCCATCGGATTCCTTCACTTCTCCTCACCTTGTTACACCAATATGACTCCATACGTATGCTTTAAGTGTGGATGCCTATCTGATCGTCCTGCACAGTTCGAAGCTCCCAAGGAATTCGCCTTCGCTCTTGATCGTGCGAACCTTTGTAATCAGTGTCGTACGTCATTGTTCACTCGGCGTTTTCATGTTGCAGTTCAATTGTTTACTTTGAACACCTCCTGAATGTCGACGATGTCCATTGTGTGAAGTGTATTATACAGGGTGTTACAAAAAGGTACGACCAAAATTAGAGGAAACATTCCTCACACACAAATAAAGACAAGATGTTATGTGGCCATGTGTCCGGAAACGCTTAATTTCCATGTTATCACGAACGTGGTTTTGCAGTCAGTGCAATGTTTACAAATGCGGAGTTGGCAGATGCTTATTTGATGTATGGATTAGCACGGGGCAATAGCCGTGGCACGGTACGTTTGTATCGAGACAGATTACCAGACCGTAGGTGTCCCGACAGGAAGACGTTCGAAGCAATTAATCGGCGTCTTAGGCAGCACATAACATTCCAGCCTATGACTCGCGACTGGGGAAGACCTAGAACGAAGAGGACACCTGCAATGGACGAGGCAATTCTTCGTGCAGCTGACGATAACTCTAATTTCAGCGTCAGAGAAGTTGCTGCTGTACAAGGTAACTGTTGTGGCGTAACAAGACAGCTACGCCACACTGAAGTAGCCGAAAGGCACGCGTTAATCTCACGTAGGCTAGAGAGAGGTCTGAAACAGGATACGTAATGAATGCTATAAAGAAAAGTACGTAGCTACGGAAATACTTAACTTTATTCCATCATTTGTATACAGCATTCTTGATGATACAAGTGAGACTCTCTCTTGAAATGGTTAATGGCGCCTTGCTAGGTCGTAGACATGGACTTAGCTGAAGGCTATTCTAACTGTCTCTCGGCAAATGAGAGAAAGGCTTCGTCAGTGTAGTCACTAGCAAAGTCGTCGTACAACAGGGGCGAGTGCTCGTCAGTTTCTCGAGACCTGCCTTGTGGTGGCGCTCGGTCTGCGATCCTGACAGTGGCGACACGCGGGTCCGACATGTACTAATGGACCGCGGCCGATTTAAGCTACCACCTAGCAAGTGTGGTGTCTGGCGGTGACACCACAGTAACGTTGACCACGTCACTGTATGGAGAGTGCTACGGGAGAACCAGTTGTTTCCGTACCATGTACAGCGTGTGCAGGCACTATCAGCAGCTGATTGGCCTCAGTGGGTACACTTCTGCGAATGGTTCATTCAACAATGTGTCAACCCTCATTTCAGTGCAAATGTTCTCTTTACGGATGAGGCTTCATTCCAACGTTATTAAATTGTAAATTTTTACAATCAACGTGTGTGGGCTGACGAGAATCCGCACGCAATTGTGCAATCACGTCATCAACACAGATTTTCTGTAAACGTTTGGGCAGGCATTGTTGATGATGTCTTGACTGGGCCCCATGTTCTTCCACCTACGCTCAATGGAGCACGTTATCATGATTTCATACGGGATACTCTACCTGTGCTGCTAGAACATGTGCCTTTACAAGTACGACACAACATGTGGTTCATGCACGACGGAGCTCCTGCAAATTTCAGTCGAAGTGTTCGTAAGCTTCTCAACAACAGATTCGGTGACCGATGGATTGGTAGAGGCGGACCAATTCCATGGCCTCCACGCTCTCCTGACCTCAACCCTCTTGACTTTCATTTATGGGGGTATTAGAAAGCTCTTGTCTACGCAACCCCGGTACCAAATGTAGAGACTCTTCGTGCTCGTATTGTGGACGGCTGTGATACAATACGCCATTCTCCAGGGATGCATCAGCGCGTCAGGGATTCCATGCGACGGAGAGTGGATGCATGTATCCTCGCTAACGGACATTTTGAACATTTCCTGTAACAAAGTGTTTGAAGTCACGCTGGTACGTTCTGTTGCTGTGTTTTTCCATTCCATGATTAATGTGATTTGAAGAGAAGTAATAAAATGAGCTGTAACATGGAAAGTAAGCGTTTCCGGACACATGTCCACGTAACATATTTTCTTTCTTTGTGTGCGAGGAATGTTTCCTGAAAGTTTGGCCGTACCTTTCTGTAACACCCTGTATACGTTGATTCCAAGGACGATCTCTGCATCTCCCTGATAGTAATTTGCCTTCGCCCTGCTGATGGACGTGGTCATTAGCAGCTACTATTTTTCCTGTCATAGTTGTCAACACAACACTTTCAAACAAGTCTTACTGAAGATTGAACTTGCGAGCTCGTACTCAAGCAATTGCTTGTTAAGACTCATCGTCAGTGGAGTTTGTGCATGACGTAAGACTTCGACTGTTCGACGAATTTACCAATCGAATAAGTGCAGAGCTAACAGACCGTGACCAACCAGATTTCTTATGTTACGTGAGGAACCGTATCGCGTGCAGTCACCCACAGAAAGCCGCCAGACACGAGGCAGCTCCCACATTCATGCATCGCAACCCGCAAACACACACACACACACACACACACACACACACACACACACACACGTTGTGTTGCTTACTGACGGCGTCAGACCAGCTCCACACAGAGGCTCGCATCGAGTGACCAAACGAGGAGAACGAAAACTGGATATTTTACTAAACGGTAAAATTACTACTGCTTCAATCAAAAATGGTTCAAATGGCTCTGAGCACTATGGGACTCAACTGCTGAGGTCATTAGTCCCCTAGAACTTAGAACTAGTTAAACCTAACTAACCTAAGGACATCACAAACATCCATGCCCGAGGCAGGATTCGAACCTGCGACCGTAGCGGTCTTGCGGTTCCAGACTGCAGCGCCTTTAACCGCACGATCACTTCGGCCGGCCTGCTTCAATCGACAGGGCGAAACTGGCGTAATTATTTCCAGGAATGCCCGCTACATTTGTGCCTCAAAACCAACCTAAGCCTCAAATGCAAATACCAGTACTAACATCGAAAATAGGCGGACAAGCTGACTGAAACACTCTCCGGATTTGTGGCAAAACATCTGGATGAGTCTCCGTTTCTCCATAGAGGGATGATGTAGCGAAGAAAACAGTTGTCCACTTTGTTTCGTAGCTGTCAAAGATTTCGCAAACCACCCGACTATGGGCTCCTCGTGCGACATGAGTAGTTGGTTTGTTTGTCGACGTAGCATGGGATCAGACGGTGGCAACTTGTTTGCTAATAGAGGCGCCTAACGTTAATTTGTTCCAATGGAAATGGTTGAATGTCTTACTTATGAAAAACATATATCTGTCAATAAATCTTTGTTGTTATACGAGCGATAACAAGCTGATTTGCTTGATCACACTCTAAGTAGTTGGGACGGTTATTAGCATAGGTTCTCCGAGATGATAGCTTGCGGGGATGTTCTGAACCAAACTGGAGACAAAAGTAATTAGTGGCACTACTTTGTGAAAGGAGGGGATCAGTTAATCGGAAACACACTAGCGTATCAAGGATTTTTATGTATGGTGGCGGAGATAAGCCCTTCTGCATCCTGCAGCAATGCCTCGTGTGTCCCTAAGAATCTCCAGAACCCAAATCGGTCTTCCTCGATGTTGTGTTCTCTCATATTTTTGATTCTTCTATAAATAATTCGCGTCAGTATTACGCAAGCATGAACTGAACTAGTAATCGCAGTTGCACTTCGTCTGCTGATGTCTGAATATGGGACGGCGTGGCAACAAAGGCCTCTTCAGCTGCTGGTGGCGCGTGAGTTTCCCTGGAAACTGTTTACAAGAGCATCTGGCAACATGGCGGAGCTCAGTATCTTGATGCGTATTCTGGTTGTCGCAGCGGCTTATTTTCAGATCGTGAGTACTTCATGCTCTTAATTAGTAGAGGCAAGCACTTGTGGTTTCGGTGATGGTTTTTCCTGTGTGTACATTTTGTAGCATGCTAAATTTAGGCCAACAGCACATCTCAATTTTTACTGGAGAATAATTCAGTTACATACCAGGGTCTGTGGAAACTGCTCCGCCATCAAGGAGACTTGTGAATCAAGTTTGAGTGACAGCAGGGTTGGGGAGGGAGGAAGGCAAGAGGGAACGGTTTTTCTGCCCTCTTTCCCTCCTCTCTTGGAATCTGGAGTACACACCTTTTATACGGCAGAGAATCAACTTAACAGGCAGGCAAAACAAGTGCGACGGTATATCCTCGTGGAATACTTCCATGACGACCTAATCATTTCTGTAGTTACATCATCAACGCCTTCAGGTTAAATAGTCCACTGTCTTTTCAGAATGGTACAGTTGATGATGGTTGACGTAGATGGCTACTTATTCTCCGGAAAGGTGAGTGATGCCAAAACCGCGGGCTACATAGCTAGCGTAATGTGGAGGTCTGAAAAATAAGAACTCAGCTGTGTGGGACCCACAACCAACAGGACTAATAGAGGATATCGAACGTATACTCGTACAAAGAAAGGTCAGCACGATTGCTCACAGGTTTCTTTGACTCACCGTGAAAGCGTAATGTACAACCAGATGAAATATTGCACTCAAGGTATGAATTTCTTTATGTCCTGTACCCATCGAATTCAACAGGTGAATGAGTGCTGCTCCGTGTCATATATTTTTACGAGCCAAAAAAGAGATTCAATATGAACAGAAAATGGTTCTCGATTAAACGCAACTCGTGTAAAATCATGTAACTCTTTTGGAATGAAGGCTTCCATTGCGAATTTCGATGATGTCGTTCTGCATCAACGTTTCCTACTCATCATCTTCAGGTGAATTATAGGGTTCATATCTAGTTCGTATTTTAAGAGACGCTGGGCCTCTGGCTCCTCCGCCTCGTCTGCAGCGGCTGGGACACAACGCGTTTCCGGAAGGGGTGTTGTGACACTGGAAGGGGGGGGGGAGGGGGAATCACCAACAGCAGTGAGGGGGGGGGGGCGGGAGGGGCACCCAGCGTGTTGGAAGGTCCTGGCGTAGCGTCCGGATGGCACAGACAGACATCACCAGTCCGCGACGACAGGCGCGCGTTGCCGAGCCGCTGCAGACGAGGTAAAGGCCGGTTCCCACTGGGGCTGCCGCGCGTCAAAACCGCACGGCACCGGCTTGGTTGCCATAAGGCCGGTTCCCACTACAGCGCGGCAGCGCGGCGTGCGGCAACGGCAGCGGCAAGCGTTTTCCGCGTTGACGCGGCGGCTCGCAGAATTGGCGTTCCCACCTGGAAGCGGCAGACGCTAGCGGTAGCCAATGACGGACAGCCACTGAGGTACGGGCTGGGACCCACCGAAACGACCGGTGTGTTTGAATAACAATATCTTACACCTACATGAAGGAAAGACGAAGTTGAGTGAAGACATACCAATTTTTCATTTTCTGTACAATGTACTCTTTCACGTATTTCATTATTCATGTTTTCTCATTTCAACATAAACAGCTTTCATGACTACCGTTCATGATTGTTCACTATACCCTAACACATTGAAACAATGTACGATAAAAGAGATTATTCAGATAGTTAAGCGAGACAAAAATTTAAAATGTCATACGGTAGCAGGTACACGAAAACAGTAAGAACACAAAGGCTAGGTGGAAGGGATGAAAGTGGAAGCCACCTGATAGAATTTCCCACAGAGCATAATGTAATCATCGCCAGCACCTTGCTTAAGAATCACGAAAGAATAATATAAATTTGGAACAGTTTTCGAAACCAGATTTTAAATTGTAAGGTATTTCCTGGTGCAGACGCAAACCTGACTGAAGACTGTCAATAGCAAAAAAAGCGTTTTGAAAAAGAAAATTTGTTCACATCGAATATAAATTCTAATGGTTGGATACTATTTTACAAAGGTATTTGTGTGGAGTGCAGTCGTATGTAAGTGAAATGTGGACGATGAACAGTTCTGTCAAGAAGACAATGGACGCTTTCAAAACGTGGTGATCAATAAGAATGCTGAAGATTAGATACGAGGATCGTGTGACTAAAGAAGTACGGAATTAAATAGAGGAGGAAGAGGAAATCACGGCACAACCTTGACAACAATAGGGGTTAGTTGACAGGACGTATTATGGGGCGTCAAAGAGTGAGGACAAAGGGGTTGGGTGATAGTATTCTGATAATAATCATCTGTTGAAATGCTATTCTACTATTTTATCTATTACTGTAAGCAGTGAATTTACTCTTCCATGCACTCCTCCACAAAACATTCAAACCAAAACTGAAATCAGATGAACACAAAATCTTTCAACCACTGTCTGACAACTACTGGATTTACTTTCAACTTTCTATAATTATCACTGGCTAGCCACACATACATACAGATATAAAGAGAACAAAAGTAAACAAACATTAGTTTTCGGCATATAATTCTGCAGATTGGCAACATGTACATAAACAAACCAGACAGGAAGGGACATGAGGTGAACACACTGTAGTTACGACTTCAAATCAGAGTTTTCGGTAAAACGTCTACAGCTAGTGACAGAAGAAAAAAGAGCGAACATGAAAATGTGCTTATGTTCCATAATCTAAGTTTTAGTTCAACCTCCAGCATGTGACCAGGTGAGGCGAAACGTATACGTGCGCCAAAAACTCGATTCACTGTAAGTAATCAGTCATTCACGTAAAAAAAGATGTGAACTGTTTTATAATCTGCAAGTATCACATATCAAAACAAAACTGAATCATTCTAGATTCCACCGAAGAAGCCTTAAAGTAAAAGGCGAAACGCGCGTTGAATCAGTGAAGTTCACTGGATAAAGAAAAAAAAGTTTGTTACTTACCAAAGGAAATAATCAATAGCTGCAGATATTTAGTAAATTACATTTTATGACATACCAGCAAATTAGTTTCGGTTTAACTTCTCATTCCACATGCTATTAAATGCTGTTTAAAACAATTCATCTATCCCTTCTGAAAAACTGTAGTTACTTTCATATCTCGGTAGATAAACAGATTTAGGATATTTATCATGCGACGAAATACATGACTTTTCACAGGTTATCGTTTGCAAAAAAAAAACACGTTTCGATTTCTTGAACCGTTTACGAAATTTGCGGTTGATACAACCACACGGTTTACGACGAGCAGGACGAAGTACCGGTCGCGCCGCGAGCAACCTGCGCGCGGTCACGGCACTGCCCGTCCGCTGACATATCATTCAATATCTCGAGAACGGTTATAGCTATCGATCTGCTCTCACCTTTAAAAACAATTTCGATATGTTGACTAAATTTCATACGCAATAATGTACTACCTAAAATGAACTGTACGCAAAGTCCACGCAATGCGTTTTTACCTCTGCACACTCATTCAAATTTCGTGTAAAGGTTTACGTAAATGCGATACAGCAAGTAACCACGACGAATAACGAAAAGAAATTCGGTCCTTTATCGAGAGAAGATATCAGGCTGTAACATGACCAAGAATCAAATTTTTCTACCGAATAGTTTCCTTGGAATCGGATGATAAGTATTTCATAGCTGCCGCCGCGTCCGCGCCAGCGGTTCGGCGAAAGTTCGTGTGGCCCGGGGTTCCGTACCTGACGTCACGCTCAGCGCGTTCTGTGATTGGCGGCGCGCACCTGGAGCGCGTCACGCGGCAGCGGAAGCGGTTCGACATGGTCAAACCGCGACGCAGAGCCCGCCGCGCCTTGCCGCTGACGCCATTTCCATCGCAACCACGCCGCTGACGCGCGGTTTTGACGCGCGGCAGCGCGTCGTGCGGCAACGGCAGCGGCAAGCGTTTTCCGCGTTGACGCGGCGGCTCGCGGAATTGGCGTTCCCACCTGGAAGCGGCAGACGCTAGCGGTAGCCAATGACGGACAGCCACTGAGGTACGGGCTGGGACCCACCGAAACGACCGGTGTGTTTGAATCTTACACCTACATGAAGGAAAGACGAAGTTGGGTGAAGAAATACCAATTTTTCATTTTCTGTACAATGTACTCTTTCACGTATTTCATTATTCATGTTTTCTCATTTCAACATAAACAGATTTCATGACTACCGTTCATGATTGTTCACTATCCCCTAACACATTGAAACAATGTACGATAAAAGAGATTATTCAGACAGTCAAGCGAGACAAAAATTTAAAATGTGATACGGTAGCAGGTACACGAAAACAGTAAGAACACAAAGGCTAGGTGGAAGAGATGAAAGTGGAAGCAACCTGATAGAATTTCCCACAGAGCATAATGTAATCATCGCCAGCACCTTGCTTAAGAATCACGAAAGAATAATATAAATTTGGAACAGAGTTTTCGAAACCAGATTTTAAATTGTATGGTATTTCCTGGTGCAGACGCAAACCTGACTGAAGACTGTCAATAGCAAGAAAAGCGTTCTGAAAAAGAAAATTAGTTCAAATCAATATAAATTCTAATGGTTGGATACTATTTTACAAAGGTATTTGTGTGGAGTGCAGCCTTGTATGTAAGTGAAATGTGGACGATAAACAGTTCTGTCAAGAAGACAATGGACGCTTTCAAAACGTGGTGATCAATAAAAATGCTGAAGATTAGATACGAGGATCGTGTGACTAAAGAAGAAGTACGGAATTAAATAGAGGAGGAAGAGGAAATTACGGCACAACCTTGACAACAATAGGGGTTAGTTGACAGGACGTATTATGGGGCGTCAAAGAGTGAGGTCAAAGGGGTCGGGTGATAGTATTCTGGTAATAATCATCTGTTGAAATGCTATTCTACTATTTTATCTGTTACTGTAAGCAGTGAATTTACTCTTCCATGCACTCCTCCACAAAACATTTAAACCAAAACTGAAATCAGCTCAACACCAAATCTTTCAACCACTGTCTGACAACTACTGGATTTACTTTCAACTTTCTATAATTATCACTGGCTAGCCACACACACATACAGATATAAAGAGAACAAAAATAAACACATTAGTTTTCAGCATATAATTCTGCAAATTGGCAACATGTACATAAACAAACAAGACAGGAAGGGACATGAGGTGAACACACTGTAGTTACGACTTCAAATCAGAGTTTTCGGTAAAATGTCTACAGCTAGTGACAGAAGAAAAAAGAGCGAACATGAAAATGTGCTTATGTTCCATAATCTAAGTTCTAGTTCAGCCTCCAGCATGTGACCAGGTGAGGCGAAACGTATATGTCCGCCAAAAACTCGATTCACTGTAAGTAATCAGTCATTCACGTAAAAAAAGATGTGAACTGTTTTATAATCTGCAAGTATCACATATCGAAACAAAACTGAATCATTCTAGATTCCACCGAAGATGCCTTAAAGTAAAAGGCGAAACGCGTGTTGAATCAGTAAAGTTCACTGGATAAAGAGAAAAAGTGTTACTTACCAAAGGAAATAATCAATAGCTGTAGATATTTAGTAAATTACATTTTATGACATACCAGCAAATTAGTTTCGGTTTAACTTCTCATTCCACATGCTATTAAATGCTGTTTAAAACAATTCATCTATCCCTTCTGAAAAACTGTACTTACTTTCATATCTCGGTAGATAAACAGATTAAGATATTTATCATGCGACGAAATACATGACTTTTCACAAGTTATCGTTTGCAAAAAAAACACGATTCGATTTCTTGAACCGTTTACGAAATTTGCGGTTGATACAACCACACGGTTTACAACGAGCAGGACGAAGTGCCGGTCGCGCCGCGTGCAACCCGCGCGCGGTCACGGCATAGCCCGTCCGCCGACATGTCATGCAATATCTCGAGAACGGTGATAGCTATCGATCTGCTCTCACCTTTAAAAACAATTTCGATATGTTGACTAAATTTCATACGCAATAATGTATTACCTAAAATGAACTGTACGCAAAGTCCACGCAATGCGTTTTTACCTCTGCACACTCATTCAAATTTCGTGTAAAGGTTTACGTAAATGCGATACAGCAAGTAACCACGACGAATAACGAAAAGAAATTCGGCCCTTTATCGAGAGAAGATATCAGGCTGTAACATGCCCAAGAATCAAATTTTTCTACCGAATAGTTTCCTTGGAATCGGATGATAAGTATTTCATAGCTGCCGCCGCGTCCGCGCCAGCGGTTCGGCGAAAGTTAGTGTGGCCCGGGGTTGCGTACCTGACGTCACGCTCAACGCGTTCTGTGATTGGCGGCGCGCACCTGGGGCGCGTCACGCGGCAGCGGAAGCGGTTCGACATGGGCAAACCGCGAGGCAGAGCCCGCCGCGCCTTGCCGCTGACGCCGTTTCCATGGCAACCACGCCGCTGACGCGCGGTTTTGACGCGCGGCAGCCCTAGTGGGAACCGGCCTTATAGAAACGCAGCGGCGCGGCAGAGCGCCCTCTGCGTCGCAGTTCGCCCATGTCGAACCGCTTCCGCTGCGCTTGCCGCGCTCCAGGTCCGCGCCGTCGATCACAGAACGCGCCGAGCGTGACCTGAGGCACAGAACACCAGCCACACGAACTTTCGCAGAAGCGCTGGCGCGGACGCGGCGGCAGCTGTGAAATAATTATCATCCGATTCAAAGGAAATTATTTGGTAAAAAAAAAAAATCTTTTTTCTGCATCTTACAGACTGATATCTTCGCTCGATAAAGGACTGAATTTCCTTTAGTTATTCGTCGTAGTTACTTGCTGTATCGCTGTTACGTACACCACTACCCGACATTTTATTGAGTGTGCAGAGGTAAAAACGGACTGCGTATAGTTCATTTTAGGTAATACATTATTGCATATCAGATTTAGTCAACATATCGAAATTGTTTTTGAAGTTGAGAGCAGAACGATGGCTATCACCGTTCTCGAGATATTAGATGATATGTCGGCGGACGAGCCACGCGCGGTCGCTCTCGATGCAACCAACACTTCGCTCTGCTCGTCGCAAACCATGTGGTTGTATCAGCTCCAAATTTCGTAAACGGTTCAAGAAATCGAAACGTGGTATTTCTGCAAATGGTAGTTCTTAAGGAGTTATGTATTTAGTTGCATGGTAAGTATATAAAATCTATTAATCTATTGACATGTGAAAGTAATTGCAGTTTTTTGGAATGGATCAATGAATATTTTTGAACAGCATTTAATAGCATGTGAAACGAGAATTACAGTGACGTGGAACACATTACCATTTACACCATTCTGTATAGACCCACAGAAGTTAAACCGAAACTACACTACTGGCCATTAAAATTGCTACACCAAGAAGAAATGCAGATGATAAACGGGTATTCATTGTACAAATATATTATACTAGAACTGCCATGTGACTGCATTTTCAGGCAATTTCGGTGCATAGATCCTGATATATCAGTACTAAGAACAACCACGTCTGGCCGTAATAACGGCCTTGATACGCCTGGGCATTCAGTCAAACAGAGCTTGGATGGCGTGTACAGGTACAGCTGCCCATGCAGCTTCAACACGATACCATAGTTCATCAAGAGTAATGACTGGCGTATTGTGACGAGCCAGTTGCTCGGCCACCATTGACAATACGTTTTCAATTGGTGAGAGATCTGTAGAATTTGCTGGCCAGGGCAACAGTCGAACATTTTCTGTATCCAGAAAGGCCCGTACAGAACCTGCAGCATGCGATCATGCATTATCCTGCTGAAATGTAGGGTTTCGCAGGAATAGAATGAAGGGTAGAGCCACGGGTCGTAACACATCTGAAATGTAACGTCCACTGTTCAAAGTGCCGTCATTGCGAAAAAGAGGTGACTCAGACGTCTAACCAATGGCACCCCATACCATCACGCCGGGTGATACGCCAGAATGGCGACGAATACAAATGGTTCAAATGGCTCTGAGCACTATGAGACTTAATATCTGAGGTCATCAGTCCCCTAGAACTAGGCGATCGGTTCCAGACGGAAGCGCCTAGAACCGCTTGGCCACTCCGGCCGGTACGACGAATACAAGCTTCCAATGTGCGTTCACCGTGATGTCGCCAAACAGGGATGCGACCATTATGATGCTGTAAACAGAACCTGGATTCATCCGAAAAAATGACGTTTTGCCATTCGTGCACCCAGGTTCGTCGTTGAGTACACCATCGCAGGCGCTCCTGTCTGTGATGCAGCGTCAAGGGTAACCGTAGCCATGGTCTCCGAGCTGATAGTCCATGCTGCTGCAAACGTCGTCGAACTTTTGGTGCAGATGGTTGTTGTCTTGCAAACGTCCCCATCTGTCAACTCAGGTATCGAGATGTGGCTGCACGATCCCTTACAGCCGTGCGGATAAGATGCCTGTCATCTCGACTGCTAGTGATTCGAGGCCGTTGGGATCCAGCACGGCGTTCCGTATTACCCTCCTGAACCCGCCGATTCCTTATTCTGCTAACAGTGATTCGATCTCGACCAACGCGATCACCAATGTCGCGATACGTTAAACCGCAATCACGATAGGCTTCAATCCGACCTTTATCAAAGTCGGAAACGTGATGGTACGCATTTCTCCTCCTTACAGGAGGCATCACAACAACGTTTCACCAGGCAACGCCGATCGATTGCTGTTTGTGTATGAGAAATCCGTTGGAAACTTTCGTCATGTCAGCACGTTGTAGGTGTCGCCACCGGCGCAAATCTTGTGTGAATGCTCTGAAGAGCTAATCATTTGCACATCACAGCATCTTCTTCCTGTCGGATAAATTTCGCGTCTGTAGCACGTCATCTTCGTGGTGTAGCAATTTTAATGACCAGTAGTGTAATTTACTGGTATGTCACAAGATGTAATTTGCTAATTGTCTACAGCTCTTGGTTATTTCGTTTTGTAAGCAACAAACCCTTTTTTCTTGCTGCAGTGTGCTCTATTTCGTCAAGACGCGTTTCGTCTTTCACTTTAAGGCATCTTCGGTGGAATCTATAATGATTCAGTTTTGTTTTGATATGTGATATTTGTAGATTATAAAACAGTTCACATCGTTTTTTACGTAAATAAGTGTTTTCTAACAGTTAATCGAGCTTTTGGCGTTTCCCCTCGCCTGGTCAAATGCTGCAGGTTGAAGTAAAACTTAGATTATGGAACATAAGCACATTTTTATGTTCGCTCTTTTTTTCCTCTGTCAATAGCTGTAGACATTTTACCGAAAACTCCGATTTAAAGTCTTAACTACAGTGTGTTCACCTCATGTCTCTTGCTGTTTGGTTTGGTTATGTACCTGTTGCCAACCTAAAGAATTATATACTGAAAACTAACGTTTGTTTATTTCTGTTCTCCTTATATAGGTATGTGTGTGTGGCTAGCCGGTGATAGTTATAGGAAGTTAAAGTGAATGCAGAAGTTGTCAGACAGTGGTTGAAAGGTATGGTGTTCAGCTGATTTCAGTTTTGGTTTAAATGTTTTGTGGAAGAGTTCATGTGAGAGTAAACTCGCAGCTTACATTAATAGGTAAAATAGTAGAATGACATTTCAACAGATGATTATTATTAGCATACTAGCACCCAACCCCTTTGTTCTCACTCTTACATGAACTCCTCCACAAGATATTTAAATCAAAACTCGAATCAGCTGAACACGAAACTTTCAACTACGCTCTGGCATATACACTCCTGGAAATGGAAAAAGGAACACATTGACACCGGTGTGTCAGACCCACCATACTTGCTCCGGACACTGCGAGAGGGCTGTACAAGCAATGATCACACGCACGGCACAGCGGACACACCAGGAACCGCGGTGTTGGCCGTCGAATGGCGCTAGCTGCGCAGCATTTGTGCACCGCCGCCGTCAGTGTCAGCCAGTTTGCCGTGGCATACGGAGCTCCATCGCAGTCTTTAACACTGGTAGCATGCCGCGACAGCGTGGACGTGAACCGTATGTGCAGTTGACGGACTTTGAGCGAGGGCGTATAGTGGGCATGCGGGAGGCCGGGTGGACGTACCGCCGAATTGCTCAACACGTGGGGCGTGAGGTCTCCACAGTACATCGATGTTGTCGCCAGTGGTCGGCGGAAGGTGCACGTGCCCGTCGACCTGGGACCGGACCGCAGCGACGCACGGATGCACGCCAAGACTGTAGGATCCTACGCAGTGCCGTAGGGGACCGCACCGCCACTTCCCAGCAAATTAGGGACACTGTTGCTCCTGGGGTATCGGCGAGGACCATTCGCAACCGTCTCCATGAAGCTGGGCTACGGTCCCGCACACCGTTAGGCCGTCTTCCGCACATCGTGCAGCCCGCCTCCAGTGGTGTCGCGACAAGCGTGAATGGAGGGACGAATGGAGACGTGTCGTCTTCAGCGATGAGAGTCGCTTCTGCCTTGGTGCCAATGATGGTCGTATGCGTGTTTGGCGCCGTGCAGGTGAGCGCCACAATCAGGACTGCATACGACCGAGGCACACAGGGCCAACACCCGGCATCATGGTGTGGGGAGCGATCTCCTACACTGGCCGTACACCACTGGTGATCGTCGAGGGGACACTGAATAGTGCACGGTACATCCAAACCGTCATCGAACCCATCGTTCTACCATTCCTAGACCGGCAAGGGAACTTGCTGTTCCAACAGGACAATGCACGTCCGCATGTATCCCGTGCCACCCAACGTGCTCTAGAAGGTGTACGTCAACTACCCTGGCCAGCAAGATCTCCGGATCTGTCCCCCATTTAGCATGTTTGGGACTGGATGAAGCGTCGTCTCACGCGGTCTGCACGTCCAGCACGAACGCTGGTCCAACTGAGGCGCCAGGTGGAAATGGCATGGCAAGCCGTTCCACAGGACTACATCCAGCATCTCTACGATCGTCTCCATGGGAGAATAGCAGCCTGCATTGCTGCGAAAGGTGGATATACACTGTACTAGTGCCGACATTGTGCATGCTCTGTTGCCTGTGTCTATGTGCCTGTGGTTCTGTCAGTGTGATCATGTGATGTATCTGACCCCAGGAATGTGTCAATAAAGTTTCCCCTTCCTGGGACAATGAATTCACGGTGTTCTTATTTCAATTTCCAGGAGTGTATTACATCCACATTCAATTTCTTCAACTCAGCCTGACTAACCTCACGCACACATAAGCAGATATAAAGAAAACAGAATAAACAGACTTTAGTTTTCAGCATATGCTTCTTTAGGTTGGCAATGTGTACATAAACAAACCAAATAAGAAGAGGCATAAATTGAACATACAGAAGCTACGACTCTAAATCAGTTTTTGATAAAATATTCGCAGCTATTGACAGAAGAATAATTGTGCTCCACACCAAGTAGCGCATAGAACACAAAAATTATTAAGGAAAAAAGTTTGTAACGTCCCGTAAGTGATTTTATAGTTCGATCTACAGCCTGCAACCAAATGAGAGGAAACACAGATGCTAGCCAAAAATTCTATCAACTGTGAGTAATCACTAATTCACGAAAGAAAAGACCTGAACGGTTTGATAATCTACAAATATCACAAACATTCCACTAGAAGTGCCTTTAAGTAGAAGGTGAAGAGCGTATAGAACAAATAAAATACGTTACAGGAAGAAAATGGCGTTTGCTATTTACAAAATGAATATTTCTGTGCTTGCTGCAGGTGATGGCCACGTAAACAAATTTATTACTTATTTATTATTTCGTTTCTCCTTAAGAAATTTAGTTTATTTGCAACGTTTAGAATACTTTATAATTACAAGTTAACACCTGATTGCCAATTACTGTTTCCAGCATCGCTAAAACAGTCTTTACAGTCGAGATGTATAGTCTTTGATAAGTCGATTTCTTTTGCGGAAAGATTTTACGTCCCTCATCGAATCTTTGTCTCAAACAACTTAGCATAAACTGCCAAATATAATATTATGTGAATCGTTTTCAATATCCATAAAGTCTCACTGATCACAGTCTTGCAAGTAGTTATGAAGGACCAGTCATAATAATTGCTTTCACACTTACCACTTTAGGCGTTATAATCCATATTTGGCTACCAAAATACAGTATTTATTTTTTGATTAACCTGCTTTCTCCGACAAAAACGGTAATTAAAAATAGTTTCATACGACGTTCGTGCACCCTTTAATATGCCTCAGAATGGTCACACGATATCTGAAGTCAGCGTAAAAGCATCCACTGCACTAAAAACGTATGGCAGCATATGTAAACGTGCATTACGGTACATTTGCCGCACAGTTTGAGTACTGCCAGTGCATTCGAAAGTCATGGATAATACATAACCAGTCATTGGTTGTTGTTTTGTGAAGGAAAACACGGCTTATGAAAAATGCTACAAATGGCAGAATTGCCATAACAATAATTAAACTTTTATCATTTGCTGACGGTCACCATAAGAAAACTGCATTCAAGTTTCTCTAACATAAGGTTGTTTGCAGAGACTAATAGAGATGTATACATAAATACATCACAAATATATGTGCTAGAGGCTGCATTAAAGAAGTATTCTGGCAATAAATACGCAACTGACCTATTGCTGCTGTTGGGCTGAATAAACAAGAAATACAATTCGTCTCTGTGTTGGTACAGTGTTCCACAGTAGTCAGTCCTCTGCATTCCTCTTTATCTCTCCATAACTACTGCATCCTACATCCATTCTAATCTGCTTACCGTTGGCAAGTCTTGGTCTCACTCTACCATTTAGTCTCCATTATCAAACTGACGATACTTTGATGCCCCATGTTATGTCCTATCAAGTAACCCCTCTCGTAGTCAAGTTGTGCCTCTCATTAATTCAGTACCTCTACTTTAGTTACACGATCTTCGTAGCTAATCTTCAGCATTCTTATTTATCACCACGTTTTGAAAGCGTCTATTGTCTTCTTGACGAAACTGTTCATCGTCCACGTTTCACTTGCATTCAAGGCTTCACTCAACACAAATTCCTTTGTAAAATAGTACCCAACCATTACAATTTATTTTCCATGTGAACAAATTTTCTTTTTCTGAAACGCTTTTCTTGCTATTGGCAGTCTTCATTTTATATCCTCTCTACTTCTGCCTTCTCAACTACTGCTTCCCTTTCAAGTCGCGGAATTCTTAGAAATGCAGTTTGGTTTCTGTACAAGTTGTAGATAATCTTGTGTCCCTGTGTCTTATCGATGATACCTCCAGAGCTTCAAAGAATATTTTTCAATTAACATTGTCAAAACCTTTCTCTAAACAGGCAAATGCTATAAACAGCGTTTTGCAGTTCTTCAGTCTGTCTACTTAGTTAAGCGGTAGGATCAGTATTGCCTCGTGTGTTCAGACATTTCACAGGGATCTAACATTGTGCTCATGTTGGTTTGTATAACCTCTCCCCCTCTTCTCTCTACATGTTCCTTCCACTTTATAGCCTTCTCTCATTTGCTTAGTTCTGACTTTGCCAAATGACTTCCTGACAGTTGCCTCTCCTCTGCGTAAGATTTTCTTTCTTCTTTCTCATTTTCATTCTCCTATGTTTTCAAACGCGATTTTGGACTCTCTGTCGACGTCATTTTTAGGTATTTCTATTTCCCATGGGCTACTTTATTTGTTGATTTTTTATATTTTTCCCTCTTGTCAATTAAATTTAATATATCACGTTTCATCGAACGATTTCCACTGTACCTCTTTCCCATTCACATCCTCTGCAGCATTCACTACTTCTTCTCTCAAAGATATCCATCCGTATTGTAGTGGATTCCTTACTGTGTTTCAGTCAGACGTTGCCTTACGGTACTTTTAAGATTATCGAAAAACTGTGGGTCTTGACTTATTCGAGTTCCATCTCCTTAATTTGCTACCGTTTACTGTCTCTTTAGTTGTAAACTGCAGCTCGTAACCAATAAATTATTGTCGGTTTGCGTGTGTACCGAGAATTGTCTTACAATTTAAAATCTGGTTTCGAAAACTCTGTTCCAAATATACATTATTCTTTCATGATTCTTAAGCAAGGTGTTGGCGATGATTACATTACGATCTCTACTAAATTCTATCAGGTGGCTTCCCCTTTCATCCCTTTCCCCAAGCCTTTGTCATCTTACTGTTTTCTCTTCCTGTACTTGCTACCGTATCACATTTTAAATTGTTGTCTCTCTTAACTGTCTGAATAATCTCTTTTATCGTACATTGTTTCAATGTGTTATGAGACAGTGAACATTCATGAACGGCAGGCATGAAATCTGTTTATGGCGAAATGAGAGAAAATGAAATATGTGAAAGAGCAGATTGTAAAGAAAATGAAAATTTGGTATGTCTTCACTCAGCTTTGTCTTTCCTTCTTGGAGGTGCACGATATAGTTAATCAAACGCACCGGGTTTTCAGTGGGTCCCGCCCCGTACCTCAGTGGCTGTCTGTCATTGGCTACCGCTAGCGCCTGCCGCTTCCAGATCAGATGGGAACGCCAATTCCGCGAGCCGCCGCGCCAAAGCGGAAAACACTTGCCGCTGCCGCACGCCGCGCTCTAGTGGGAACCGGCCTTTAAAGAACCTGTGGTCCAGCGTCTATAAAGATACGGACTGGAACTGGACCCGACACGTTGCCGAATGATGGCGAATAGGAATCTTCTCGAAAGGCGCGGTAGAACCACGACTTGACTCGATTGATAACCTGAAAAGACTTCACATGTTTCCATTGCTCTAATAAACATCTGCTTTTCCACTTCGTTAATATAACATTCCCGCGGGGATTTGAAAGCAAAAGCGAACCAGTAAAAGTAGATCCACTCAGGGCTGTAACATCGCTACTTCCGTTGTCTTCAATTTCACCAAGGTCACTAAAGATTTGGCGATGTGCCAACATCACTGTACAGAGGAAAAGGCTATCCAATATCTTAACGTACGAGAAGGTAATTTTTCGCCCTTCAGTGGACCAACTACGTAAAATACCACACGTTCCACATAAAACTACTTACAATTATGGCACAGGAATTTTTCGAAAGCTTTAGATTCCCTACACATCAGCCGCGTTACAAAATATCAGTGAAGCTTTTATCCAACTATTTGCTTACAAACCACAAAGTATGGCGCATATGAGCCTTGTAATGTGGTAACTCCTGTCATCTATAAGGCGTATAGTATTAACATTGTGTCTTTTCTTGACTGCAGGTAGACCGAGGAATTTTTGTCTTCGTGTCGCTGGCGTCCTTCCTTTCACGCACACCGCCGCCGCCCGGTATTACAAGACCATCCACCAGTAAGTATTCGCCACTGTCTGTTGTGGGTCTTTGGTAGCCGAGTGAAACGATCGTTTTCCGAAGCCGAAGTCAGTGGGTAAGCAAACAAAGCATGGTCTCTGTTTCAAAGTAGCTTGACAGAAACTAATGGCACTTGGCTTGCCCATTACCATCGTCTCATCAACGTAAATTTAACATGTATATTAAGATATGTGAATTGGAAAGAGAAGAACAATTTAAGTCTAATGATAAAGACAAGCTCAGATGATGGCGTCATTTACGTCATAGACTTTACACCAATGATTCCCGACATTGATCTTATTACCCCATGAGTGGTGAAATGAGGGATAGAAACAGAAGGGCACAACTGTGTTTCGGTCACGAAAATAAACTGTTCTTGGAAGAATCATTTCTTCTTAAGTGTGTAACATCAGGTAATTAAGTTACAAATAATTGCACTTTCTGTTTTAAACACTAATATTAACGCATGAGACAATGTGGTGGAGGTTACAGCTTGTGAAAGTGACGTATGAACATCCTCCTCACACAGTCCACCCACTACACAGATAGTTTGTGCGGTCTACCTATGCCGGTAAACCTGATACACCGACTGAGGTCATGAGATACCTTCTAATATCCTGGCGGACCCCCTCTCGCTAACCTAACCTAACCTAACCCAACCCAGGCGTAGTGTAGCAGCACCTCGACGTGGCGTGCACTCAACAAGTCGTTGCAAGTTCGCTGCAAAAATATTGAACCATGCTGGCTCTATAGCTGTCGACAAATGCGAAAGTGTGGACGGTGCAAGATTTTGTGTACGAACTGACTCTAGATTATGTCTCGTGAATGATCCATGGGATGCATGTCACTCGTATTGCCCAGAATGTTCTCTAAACACGCCTCGGTCAATTATGGAACGGTGACATGGGGTATAACCATCCAGAAAAAATTCCACGAATAGCTGAAAATGGTCTTCAAGTAGCCGAACATAACCATTCCCAGTTAAAGATCGGTTCACTTGGACCAGAGGAAACAGTCCTTGCCATATGCCGTACTCTTAACCTACCATCCACTCTTATCTACTGAAATCTGGACTGATCTGACCAGACCACGGTTTTTGAATTCTCTAGGGTCGACCAATGGCCACAAGCTTAGGAGAGGCGCTGTAGGCGATTTCGTGCTGCCAATAAAGACACTCCAGTCGGTCGTCTGCTGCCATAGTCCACTAATGCCAAATTTCCCCACACTGTGTTAACGAGCATTGTCATCGTACGTCCCCCATCGATACTACCGAAATCTGCATACGTGCATGTCGCTATCCAATGACTTGCCTTACCTCAGTGTTTATGAATCATATGAATCATAGCTCCGACAAGAGACCACATATCCTTTTATTATTCACTTCCCGACAGTATACGAACTACGTGATAGCATAATACCACATAACTATATAATCCTTTTATTATTCACTGCCCGACAGTATACGAACTTCGTGATAGCATAATACCACATAACTATGTAACGGCTACTACACAAGTGTACTGCAAACACAGTATTATTATTATTATTATTATTATTATTTCTTTCCTTTCTCAGACGTTATGTCTGGTTAAAAATGGAAAGTGACGCCGACCTTGAACAAGCGTGACTTCCTTTTAACTGTACGGTATATGTTACATTGTATTTAGGAACTTTTGGGTAATTGAACATGTATCAATAATTACAGATTTCTGTAGTTGTATATATACGTTTGGATGTAGCTGTATTTCGTTGATGTACTGGTGGATATTGTGTGGTATGACTCCTGTAGTTGATAGTACAATTGATATAATGTCCTGATGCCACATGTCTTTGACTTCCTCAGCCAGTTGGATGTATTTTTCATATTTTTTTCCTGTTTCCTTCTGTATATTTGTTGTATTGGGTATGGATATTTCGATTAGTTGTGTTAATTTCTTCTTTTTATTGGTGAGTATGATGTCAGGTTTGTTATCTGGTGTTGTTTTATCTGTTATAATGGTTCTGTTCCAGTATAATTTGTATTCATCATTCTCCAGTATATTTTGTGGTGCATACTTGTATGTGAGAACGAGTTGTTTTAATAGTTTATGCTGTATGGCAAGTTATTGATGTATTATTTTTGCTACATTGTCATGTCTTCTGGTGTATTCTGTATTTGCTAGTATTGTGCATCCGCATGTGATGTGATCTACTGTTTCTAATTGTTGATTGCAAAGTCTGCATTTATCTGTTGTGGTATTGGGATCTTTAATAATATGCTTGCTGTAATATCTGGTGTTTATTGTTTGATCCTGTATTGCAATCATGAATCCTTCCGTTTCACTGTATATATTGCCTTTTCCTAGCCATGTCATTAATTTCTGTGTAATGACTGAAGTTAATATTTTGTATATTGTTGGTAGGCATGTTATGGGGCGATATTTTGATGGGTTTGCTGTGTCGGCTTGATCTTTAGGTTTCAGATAAGTTATTCCATGTGTAAGTGTATCACGGACTGTATATGGGTCTGCAATGTAACGCTTAAATAATTTAGTTAGATGTGAATGTGTTGAGGTGAACTTCTTTAGCCAAAAATTTGCTATTTTATCTTTTTCAGGGGCTTTCCAATTGTGCGTAGTATTAATTGCTCGGGTGACTTCATGTTGCAAAATTATCACTTCAGGAATTTGTGGTATCATCTTGTTTGTGTCTGTTTCTGCTTGTATCCACCGTGCATGCCTGTTATGTTGTACCGGGTTTGACCGTATGTTGCTCCAGAAGTGTTCCATGTCTGTTATGTTTGGTGGATTGTCTATTTAAATGTGTGTGTTATCTATTGTTTGGTAAAATTTCTTTTGATTTGTATTGAATGTTAGGTTTTGTTTCCTTCTATTATTATTATTATTATTATTATTATTATTATTATTATTATTGGTGCCATTTTCAGACACAAAGAAATGTAAGCCTGAATTTTTCTAATCCCTCCCATTTCAAAAGTAAAGAGTCCAGCAATCAAGTTAAAAGTTTTATAAGAAAAAGTCACCCATAATTTAGACCGTATGCTTTGTTTTCTCAGGAGGAGCTGTAGGTAACAGCCGTGATCGACTGCGAATTGGGAATTGGTTCATGATCTTATATTTGAAAAGAAAGCTTGTTAGAAGAAAGCAGTGCTAATTGTCTCGTTGACTCACTAATTTGTGATTTAATAAAACACTTACAAAACCTAGATATCATTTATCTTTCATAATTTTAAAAACAAAAGCCTTCGCAGAAAATTCTTTTTCATTCGAAGTTGTTTTTATTCTAAACGTCAGTTAGACTCTAATGTTGATTAGGAGAAGGGTGCTACGTCATGTCTGATTTCACACAGGTGAATTGCCTCAGAAATGATTTCAGCCACTGCTATACAGTGTATCGTAGGAGGAGAGGGCTATGACAGAAACGATCTATCAGAAACAAAAAGGCTACTAAACACGGTGTCTGCACTGCGTACCTTTGGAGCTATGAGCATTTGTTCATCTTCGCTACTGTGAAACACATGCCCTTTAAGGCTCATGTTCACCAGACGTTTTTGTCTTGTTTTGGTATATAATCTCATCTCTCAAAATATTGAAAGCAAGTGAGGTTGCAGTAGAAGACGAAGAAATGCTCACAGGTCTTCATTCTGCGTCGGACAGTGATTCTGTATGGATAAGTGTTGGAGATAACATCTATGTTGAAAAGCTGCCAGAGTGAGGTTACAACTTGTAATGTGATATATTTTGGGTGGCAAGTGACTACACGAACAATTTCATTTTTCTCCATACTTCCGATCTAAATGCGGTTTACAATCTGTGAGCCAGTCGAAATTTCAAAATGTCGCGTATGTTAGGCATTGGGAAGCTTTGAACTTTGATTTATTTCTCCTGAATTTTTAAATTGTTACTGATTAGCCCGCAGAAAACTACTGCTCATTATGTGAGTTTTGATACGTTGATCGCCATAGTGAACTTTATTTATTGGTGCGCTGGCGAATAATTTGTGAATAGTTTAACGAAATGGGAGTCTGTTTCTTGCAAACCAGTTATGTTTAATTTGTATCTAAGGAATATGCTACCACTTTAAATACGCAGTCAAGGAATCTTTACTGCATTGTTTATTATTATTAATTTATTCCATGATTAAATGCATATTTGCAGAACTACAATGTTAATGTTATTTTTGTGTTTTAACTTATTTAATAAATCAAATTTCATTCGATATAAATCCTTTGGAGTTGCCTACATCAATTACTCTAAAGAATACGAACCTTTATTTACTTGCTTTCGTTGATCTAAGTGCGGCAGATGACATGGTTTGGATGCATGGACTGCTTTATATATTATTACAAATTGTCCCAGACAAACGTAAAACAAAACTAATTGACAACATCTTAGCTGGAAGTACTACAGAAACTACAGAAAAATACACTATCTGTAGGAAAAAACTGAATAACAGCTTATCTCGAAGATCCGTCGTTATTCCTCTCTCGTTTAATATATATATCCCCAACACCGTCCAGGAAGTTTGGCTAGGCAGACGGCTGAGGAATAGCTACCCAACATGAAACCTTAACCAACATACAAACTTAAAAAAAGCATAACTTTTGATGTAAAGATCTTAAGCTACAATTTCCGCAAATGGAGTTTACAGCCAAACTCAAATAAAACAGAAATTCCATGTTTTCTTCTGTCCAACAGACTGGCACAGAACCCTCGATATCTATTTTGAAAAAGACAAACTTCATCGTAATATACATCCAAAATACCTTGGTATCTCGTTACATTGATCACTTTCTTTTAAGGAGCACTTGACACGAACATCTGCTAAGCTGAAAACTAGAAACAAAATTCCCCATAAACTGTGTGGCTCTTGTTAGGGATCATCAGCAGACATTCTCCGGCTATCAGGTCCCGGATTTCTTGGTATACTCATTAGCAGAGTACTCCGCGCCTGTCTGGCTTAGTAGTCCACACGCACAAAATATAGACGTACGACTTAACGAGGCAATACGCATTGTTAGTGGACCAATGCGATCTACTACACGTACTGGCTACCTACGTTGAGCCACGTTCTACCTCCTGACATCAGATAGAAGAGCGCGCTATTGCGTGAGTACCAGAAGTGTGCTAATAACACCGACCTTCCAGTAATGGATGACGTTTTCCCTAAACGACTAAGATGAAGACATTCCACTCTTGTCACAGCCAGGACCCTAATGAGAACTTAATAACATCGATGAATGGAAACTCTGCTGGCAGCAAAACAGTCCTCCACAATGTCTGAAGCTGCCTTGCATACACAAGAAATCCCCTGGATTCCACCAGCCTCGGTCAGTTTGGACTCCGTCGACCGCATCCGAACGGGCCATGGATGATCTGCAGACAGTCTCCACAAGTGGGGCAAATCATCATCACTATCGTGAGACTGTGGTACGGACTGACAGACAATTGCTCATTTTGTATCGACATGTACCGCATGTGCCTACAATGATCCTTTCGAAAATTTCCTGCCAGCGACGAGTGACTTTATAAAATACTTAGAAGACCTTGATATACATATATAGATGTTATCATTCGTATTATTTTGATCTGGAGAGCTCTTCTTAAATTGTGACACGTACTAGTTTTGTAACCTTTATATAATATGCATTGCCGTACGATAACCAAAAAATAAATTCGTTTTTAATAATATTTTCTGTTATTTCAACTTGTATTTGTATTTAAATTCGCATAACTTGCCGATGCTTAGACAATTTAGACTAAAGGATCACGTTAACATGAAAGAAGACTGTACGCAGCTCGATTCTATGATGGTATCGAGCCTGTATTTTAAACAGAGCTGTCCATTGCCCAGCTGTGTGTGTGTGTGTGTGTGTGTGTGTGTGTGTGTGTGTGTGTGTCATTGTTCTTGTACGCTGCAACTTGTTTGCTGCTCTATGTAATTATGGTGATGCAAGGCAATAGCACAAACCTCTAAGATCACAAACGTTAATCTCGTCAGCAATTTAGGAAACATTTAGTGTCAGTTTAGTCGCATGTGTTAACACTTAAGAATAATAAAGCACCAGACAGTGGACGGGAACCCAAAGCAAATAGTGCAACACCCAAATTACGTATACAAACATGTGAATTAGTTGGATAATGTTGTGTAGACACCATGTTATACGATTCACCATTGAATAGACTACACGCTTAAGCAATGTGGATGATTTTATTCTCTTTCCTTCCTTCCAGCTCATAATATCTGCTTGTTAATGGCCTACTCATTGCACCAGACGGCGAGCGTCTCTTTCATCTTTGCAGCTACTGCGGTAAGTGAACTGAAAAAAAGCTTAAAATGCAAGATATCTTGCAGTAGAGATTATAGCCTGAAGCGGTTTTCATTGATGTCTTAGACTAATTTGATAGTGCCTACAATCACTTCCTATCTTCTTGCAGTGTTTGCCACATCTCATATTTATTTTTACTTTTTCACATTAATAAATTTTAATTTTTCTTTCATTTCGTGACCAAAGCCATACAGGACTAAAAATATTACATACAAGTTTTAAGAAGCACAAAAGAACAATACAACGCTTTGAAAACTTACACACATAAAGAGTTGTAGTATATATCTGAACATACGAATGAGGAATATCTGAAGTTACTATTGTTTACTGATGACGTCGTTATTATTCAAAAGAATGAAGATGACCTCCAAAGATCAGTATACCAGTTGAACGAAACTGGCAAGAAGTACACCTTTAAAATTTCTAGTAATAAAAGAAAATAATGGCATACCGACGAAAATAATGAGTGATATCGAAAACTATTTTGGACAGTTCAGTTTTAGAACAAAAGTCTCAAGACTGTTATTTAGGCTACGCTATGTTTTGATTTTGACTCTGATATTGAAAAACAAAGCAGAAAAAAATATACAAATTCCAAGCAGTCTGTGGTAGCGTTAGTAGAACACTGGGTCATAAAATTCAAAAAGAGACCATTATGAAATGCAATAAGGTAATGGGCATTCCTGTATTACTCTATGGAAGCGAAAGCTGTGTTAACACACACACACAAAAAAAAAATGGAACAGTAGACATGAGGTTCCCAAGGAATCCAAACGGGTGCACAAGAAGAGATGTGATTAGATATGGAGATGCTAGTACGGAATTAAATATTTCCAACATCAAAGAAAAAATTCAAACCTGTCATGAAGATTGGAGACAACATCTCATCAGAATGCCAGTTCACAGAATTTCCCACAAGATCCTAAACTACAAGTCGAACAGGGAAAGAGAATTTGAAAGATCACGAAAAAGATGGAAACAATTTTGATTGTAATTTCGAAACAGGTAACAGATTAACCTTTGGAAGAAAGGTGATGATGATGACACCCATACTTCAAAAGCAAGCCGCTTACTCAGAAGGGACGGGGCAAAAACCATGCTAATTAGGCAGATTGTTATGATTATATTGATACATTTCATGAAGGTGGTTCGATGAATCCTCTACAGGCACTTAACTGTGAATTGCAGAGTTGCCAGGTAAATGTAGACATTTTTAATTGTGCAATAGATGGAGGATGTTACAAGGCTTCACCTTTTATTGATATCTTTCATATGTACTCAGTCCAGTTCTCATCCAGGTAGGGTATTAATGTTTTGTAATATGATGACTCGTTATGTTTGTCACCATATACATTAAATGTCATATCAAAGAATAATAAGAAATTTAACCCAATTCATGTAAGTTTTCTTATCTCTGACATGATAGTCATGGGTCAAATACTCTTATGTGAAGACAAAATAGTTCTTGTCTTTCAGATACTTAAACACAGTGTCCCTGTTCCTTTTGGACTATGGCTATGAAAAATAAACGTCATCGATTACGTTCACAAAGTCACTATAGCATATTGCAACCCCATCAGCAACTGTGATGGACTAATATTTTGAGAATGAGCCTCAGTTGAGCAAACTTTCTGGTCTTTACCAGGTTTTGGCTAAATTAATCTAGCCTTCTTCAGAAGCATAAAATTACGATAACATGTAGAGTAAGGCACAATCAACATTAAAATTAAAACCTATAGTACCGTGGTGCCAAGTCGAATTAAAACTACTTAACTGAAGTCCAGCCCCGGTGTCTCTTCACCACGCGTCAGTTGGCAGTGGCAACTACGTTGCCTTACTCTGGCATGTTATAATAATTCTATGCTTCTGTAGAAGGCTATATTAATTTAGCGAAACCTGGTAACGACCAGAAAATTTGCTCAACTAAGGCTGATTCTTCAAAATATCACTGTAGTTATTCAAAATAATCTCACCCTGAAACAGTATATAGCTGAAATCGTTATAAAAGTATTTTGAAACTGGCACTGTAGTCGTTTTATAGATCTATACTGTCGGTTGGACCTGCTAATAAGGCGAGTACACCATTCGTTTATTACATATTTTTACGAGCTTCAAACAGGAGCAACTTCAGTAATGGATAGGAGCTGTCAATTCTGTGTACAGATGCGAGCTCAGTTGTTGACCCTTAGTTCATAGCTCCAGACAGTCTTGGCTTCCATCACACAGGCAGGGAGCATCACCGTATGGGGTCGGACGCGAGGATGCGAGGGACGTCGAGCACGTCCCACATGTCCCACGATCGGTCCACTGCTGTGGCCGCTCCGGGTACTGCCTTCAC